>NW_006798383.1:5114356-5122308 GCF_000442215.2 Lipotes vexillifer | reverse complement strand
CTTTCCCTTTTTCCATTTTCATAACAGAGGGTGAGTACTCACACACATAAGCAATCCAAAGGAACACCACCAAGTGACACTGGCACAATTGAAACGCTAAAAATGTCATAGTTCCCATGTTGTCATCACTTTTCTCTTCTGTGTATATTTCCATGAGAAAGAGCTGGATTATCTAAGCACTGCTGTCTTCAACTCTGTAACTGCAGAACATGGGCCCTGATGCATTGCAAATGGAGTGAGAATCCCTGCTTGTGACTCAATGAGGAAAGATAGCCCAGTCACAGCTGTCCTCACTCCATGTTAATCAAGGGCTGATGATTTTCTGCTGAGAAACTGTCCTCACTCATATATGGTATATTAGCCAACTATTACCCAGTCAGCCTAAGACCTCTGGCCTTTCTAATTTTGAGTTTGGACAAGCAGACATTAAGGAGACTGAAGGCTCAAAGAATCTTGGGAGGTAACTTCACCCAAGAGAAAATATCCCCTGAAGTCCTAGAAAAGTTAAAATTCATGGTAGCAAAAGAAGAAATTTTTAAAAACACACAAAAAAAGAAAACAGAAAAAAAAAACCTGCCAAGAAGGAGAAGGAAGTCTGAGTTAGCTCATCCAATCAGAGGCCAAATAATACAAAGATCAGTGTCATCTGCTCAGCTGGGAGGCCCGAAGGGGTAAAGCTGGTTTATGCCAAGCAGAGAGCTCACACTGAAAAGGGACTTAGCACAGCTAAGAATCCTTCACCCACAGAATTCTTACAACGCACCAGTGAGCCTTCCGTCATGATTCTCACTCTACCTAAAATGAAGCAAGTTCAGAGATGTTAAGCCACCCACTCCAGGTCACACGTCTGGGAAAATGGGAAGCATGGAATTACAGATCCAGGCCTTTTGAGTCCAAGTCCAATTCTCTCCAGAGCCTAATGCTATGTCCCTCAAGAGGGTCAACTTTCTGCTGCATATTAATTAACTATGAATTGTCCTCTAAAGCAGCAGTCCCCAACCTTTTTGGCACCAGGGACTGGTTTCATGGAAGACAATTTTTCCATGGACGGGGGTGGGGGGTTGGTGGTTATATGATGGTTCAGGTGGTAATGAGAGCAATGGGGAGCAGCAGATGAAGCTTCGCTCACTCGCCTGCTGCTCACCTCCTGCTGTGTGGCCTGGTTTCTAACAGGCCATGGACGAGTACTGTTCTGTGGTGGGGGCTGGGGACTCCTGCTCTAAAGTGTTTCCTTAACTGAGCCTTTCTCCATAACCCACTGTCACCAAGTATGTAACAAGGACCTAACAAGTACCCCAGTGGGTTTCTTTCCTTGGTCGAACCTTCCTCATCCTTCAAAGTCCAGCTAACTCCCTCCCCCAAATCCTGTAGTCTCCAAAGACCTTTCCTCACTGGTGGTCTCAGAAAGTCATTAGTTTCTAAGGTTCCAGTGTCCACATATGTGATTAACAAGGGTTCATTACTTTTTCTCTCTCATCAGACTGAGCTACCTCAGGGAAGGTCTGAGTCTGATTCATCACTATATCCACACAAGCACTGTACACAATTATTTAAACCTTTCAAGTCCTCAGTAAAGGTGTATAGAATGGAAAAGTAAGCTCCGGCATGAGGAAACTGGGGTCTTGCTACAGAGCCAAGGCATACACGTGAAACAGACACTGAAGAAAAGATTATCACATGCTGCACTGTGTGTCCCAGATTTTAATTGCTGTAGAGACAGTCCCTAAGGGACACTCCCCAGAAAACAAAAAGCGTACATACACATCTCTCCTATCCTCAATCCCCAATGTGCTTTCTCCTTCTCCCAGAGATTGGAAGCATCCACAAAGGGCTGTTCCCTATGACTGTAAAGACAGGTCACTGCCTGATCAAGACTGGATTTCTTAATTGGGATAAGATTATCGATGGAAAGCCCAAGTCTCAGACCAAGAGAAACAGAACTGGAGAGAAAAGTTCACATCGTAAATTCTGAAACAAATTGGGAAGTTGATGACAGGCGAAGCTAAAGATCGTCTTTAGGTTTTGAATAGTTTATGGTTAAGAAATAACTTACTCAAATAGCCTTTGTTATTTTAACACAGACAGTTCCCAACCTCCAGATGAACTAGGCTAACAAGAAAAGAAATAATTTACAATCTTTGCATAAAAAAGCACAAATTATGTAGACTAACACCCAAAGGTCCCCCGTTGGCTGACCTCAGGCTAACTTCTTTGCTACCTTCCATCATACACCCTGCGCTTCAGCCAAACTGAACCACTTGCTAAACTTAACTATACCTCCCCTTTCTCCACCTGTGAAAGTTTACTTAGGCTTTTTGCATTGCCTATAGTATCTTCTCTGTGTGCTAATCTCACATTTTTTTTCCAGGAACCATCCACCCAAAAAAAGCCATGTTTGTCATCTTCCACACACCCTGGCTGGATCTTCCTTCACTAAAATCCTAAAGTAGTTGTACCTCTCTAGTGGGATGTGAGGGCAGAAGTTTGTACTTACTTGACATTTTAAAGCGACATTTTAGTAGTAAGGATTTTTTTCTATTATTAATTCTTGTCTCTCGAAGTCCCTCTAACGGCTTCGAAACATCTTCTCTTACACTAGGTAATTTTCATACTCTTCTGAAACTAGTTAAAAGAGTTCCATTTTACAGGTGAAGAGTTACAATAAGTGTACTCAGTCACAAAGGAGCAGAGTATGGTCAATCCTGGTAAGCCGTCTATATGCATTTGAGAAGCATGTGTATTCTGGTTCGTTGGGTGAAGTGTTCTACCAATATCAGTTAGATCGAGTTAGTTGACTGTGTTGTCCAGTTCTACATCCTTACTGATTTGTCTTTCTACCTGTACTATAAACTACCAACGAAGAATCAAAAATTGAATTTTTAAAATACCATTTAAAAATCATGTTTATGAAATGCTTAGGGATAAATCTGGCAAAAGAGGTGCAAGATCTATAAAATATTTATATAAAACATTGCTGAGTTAAAGAAAATCCAAATAAATAGAAATAATGGGTTCATGAATCAGAAGACTCAACATTTATAAAATGCCAATTCTCCTCAAATTGATCTGTAGACTTTATGAAATCTTAATAAAAATTCCAGAACCCTTTTTTGGAGGGTAGAAATTGACAAGTTGACTTTCAAATTCATATGGAAAAAATGCAAAGTACCTAGAATGACCAAGACAACTTTGATAAGTAAGAACAACTTCAAGAGACCTACTCCCAAGACATTATAAAGCTACAATAATCAAGATAATGTGGCACTGGTGTCAAGATAGACAAATAAATGGTTGAAATGGAATAGAGTCCAGAAATATACCTGTATATATATGGACAATTGATTCTTGACAAAAGTGCAAAGGCAGTTCAATGGAGAAATAATGGTCTTTTCAATAAGTGGCATTGGACTAATTTGGCATCCACATGCAATAATAATAAACTTTGACTCATACCTCACACCATATGCAAATTAACTCAGAATAGATCCTAAGCCTAAATATAAAACTTAAAACTATAAAGCATCTAGAAGAGAGCAGAGGAGAAAATCTTTATAAACTTGACAGGCAAAGATTTCCTAGGCATGACACCAAAAGCATGATCCAAAAATAAATAACTGAAGAACTACCCTTCA
Source organism: Lipotes vexillifer (assembly GCF_000442215.2). NCBI lineage: Eukaryota > Metazoa > Chordata > Mammalia > Artiodactyla > Lipotidae > Lipotes > Lipotes vexillifer. The sequence continues at coordinate 5,118,676 of NW_006798383.1, read as the reverse complement.
TCAAAATTACAAGAGTCTCTTCACTGAAAGACACTGTAAGGAGGATTAGAAGACAAGCTATGGTACAGGAGAAAAATATCTGCAAAACATATATCTGATAAAGGACTTTTATCCAGAGTATAGAAGGACTCTTAACCCTCAATAATGAGACAAAAACAACCCAGGTTTTAAGAAGGACTCTTAACCCTCAAGAATAGGACAAAAACAACCCAATTTTTAATTAGGCAAAATATCTGCTCAGAGACATCAACAAATAAATAATCTAGATAGCAAATAAGCATATGAAAAGTTGCTCAAAACATCCTTAGTCACTAAGAGAATGAAAATTAAAATCACAATGAAATATCACTATACACCTATTAGAAGGGTTAACATTTTAAAAAATAACTATAACAGATGGGAGTACATCAAACTAAAAAGTTTTTGGAAGGCAAAGAAACTATCAACAAAATGAAAAGGCAGCCTACTGAATGGGAGAAGATATTTGCAAATGATATATCTGATGAGGGTTTAATATCCACAATATACAAAGAACTCACACAACTCAACACCAAAAAAACAAACAACCTGGGGCTTCCCTGGTGGCGCAGTGGTTGAGGGTCCGCCTGCCGATGCAGGGCACATGGGTTCGTGCCCCGGTCCGGGAAGATCCCACATGGCGCGGAGCGGCTGGGCCCGTGAGCCATGGCCACTGAGCCTGCACGTCTGGAGCCTGTGATTCACAACGGGAGAGGCCACAACAGTGAGAGGCCCGCGTACCACAAAAAAAAAATTAAAACAAAGAAACAAAAAAAACAAACAACCTGATTTGAAAGTGGGCAGAGGACCTGAATATGCACTGCCCCAAAGAAGACATACAAATGGCCAACAGACACATGAAAAGATGTTCTATATCACTAAACATTAGGGGATTGCAAATCAAAATCACAAGATACCACCTCACTTGTCAGAATGCCTATTATCAAAAAGACAACAAACAAAACGTGTTGGCAAGGATGTGGAGAAAAGGAAACCCTCACACACTGTTGGTGGGACTGTAAATTCATGCAGCCACTATGGAAAACAGTATGGAGGTTTCTTAAAATGTTAAAAATAGAACTGCCATATGATCTAGCTATTCCACTTCTCAGTATTTACCCAAAGAAAACAAAACCACCAATTTAAAAGATATATGCACTCTGATGTCCATTACAGTATTATGTACAATAGCCAAGCTATGTAAGCAACCTAAGTGTCCACTGATAGATGAATGGATAATGAAGATGTGGTACATATACATACATATATACAATAGAATATTTCTCAGCCATTAAAAAATGAAATATTGCCATTTGCAACAACATGGATGGATCTAGAAGGTATTATGCTAAGTGAAATAAGTCAGAGAAAGACAAACGCTGCATGTTCTCCACTTATATGTAAAATCTAAAAAACAAAACAAAGAAACAAACAAAATGAAAACAGACTCATAGATACAGACAACAAATGAATTAGTTGCCAAAGGGAGGCAGTGAGGGGGTTGGAGGTGGGAAAAATAACTGAAGGGGATTAAGAGGTACAAACCTCCGGTTATATAATAAATAAGTCACAGGGATGTAATATACAGCATAAGGAATACTCTCAATAACAATATAATAACTCTGCATGGGAACAGGTGGTTTCTAAACTTATCATGGTGATCATGTCATAACATATGCAAACCTCAACTCATTAAATCATTATGTAGTATACCTGAAACTAACAGAATATTGTATGCCAACTATATTTCAGTTTAATTAATTAATTAAAAACCAATTATAACAAGTGTGGATGAGGAGGGGAACAACTATAACTGTCATGTGCTGCCGCTGCTGGAAATGTAAAATGGCACAACCACCCTGGAAGACGGTTTGGCATGTTCTCAAAAATCTGAAGCTACATCCACCATATGATCCAATCATTGCACTATTAAGTATTTGTCCAAGAGACATAAAAGCATATATCTACACAAAAACTTGTGCAGGAATGGTCATAGCAGCTCTATGCATATCCATTAATAGGTGAATGGATAAATCAATTTTGGTATATCCATACAATGGACTACTCCCCAGGAAAAAAATAATCATAAACTATCGATACACACAACAACATGGATGGAACTCAAAATATTACGATAAGAGAAAAAAAGCTATGCAAAAACAGAGTACATAGTGTTTAGTTCCTTTTATATAAAATTCTAGAGAATGTAAACTAATCTATAGTTACTGTGAACAAATCCCCAACTGTGAATGCAGTGAGGGGATGAAGAAGGGTGAGAGGAAGGAATTACAAAGGAGAACAAGGGGGTGATGGATACACTGACGTTCTTGATCCTAGTTATGAATGCATGGGCGCATTAGCGTCAAAACTTATCAAATTAGTACACTTTAATGTGTGCAGTTATTGAATATCAACTATACCTCAATAAAGTTGTTTATAAACATCTGCAGGCAACTCATAGAGTGACCTTAGTTTTATTTTAAACAATGTTTATGAGCACTTAATGCCAAGAGAATATCTTAACTCTTCAATACATATATCTTCAAGATATAACTCTTCAAATGCTATAGAAAACATTTTTGAAGCTAGGTCAGACCTTCTCCCTAAAATATGCTCTCATAACAATCTACAGTCTTATTTTGTCACGTCTGGCATTTTCACCATAAACAACTTTGGGTCAAGCAATTTCACAGTACAACTAATTAGCCGTAAAGCAATTTTGCCATAAAAGATAAAATAACTGGTTGACAATTTGGCTTCATTTCATCATTGACACAGTACTCCCATTTTTATATTGCTTAAATCTTAGGTCTCATAATGGTCTATACCGTGATGAGTAGACATGGTGGTCTGAAAATAGTGGATGATAACAACTCTGTTAGAAAATATGGTGATAAGAAAACTCACTGGAAGTATGAGACAAGAGAGTGTAAAGCCTGACTGCACACTGTACTAGAAAATGATGACAAAGCAGTTTGCAAATCCTTCAGTAAGCCCAGTCACCCTCCCACCAGTCAAAACCAAAAGTTTACCAAGCTATGGCAAATACAAAAAAGAGGTGGCTTGTAATTCACACCAGGCTTTGGGAGCTTTAATTATCCAGTCTTTGGCTGATTTAGATACAACAGCTCGTTCGCTCATGCCATCTTTACCAAATTTATCACACAACATGACAAGTTGTAGGCAAAAGAAGAATCAAGCTCCTCCTACGCCCTCAAAAAAAAATGATTACATCATTCCTGATGAGTTTAAGTTTCTTGAAAATGGTAAAAAAAATTTTGCTATTTGATAGTATAGAACGTGATGTAGATAGAATTTTGGTAGGTGGCACGAATCTGGCTCTGATGATTTGGTGTAATATAAGAATTGGGCATGTGATGGAACATTTAAATGAAGTCCAGATATGTTCTACCAGTTATACACATTACCTATATTGATAAGAAGTAGCAGCATCCTTCCTCTGTTTGTTTTCCTTCCAGGGAAATCTGAAGAGATTTACAGCAGATTTTTCTATATCGTGAAGAATCTATGTCCAACATTAGATCCTGAATCCTTAATGATCGACTTTGAGAAAGAAGTTATCATAGGTTTCTCTAAGATATACCCGAATATGACAATAACTATCAATCTACACACATTTTAAATGTATTCAAAATTTTTTTGTATTTTCATTTTCCACAATGAAATCTTTTTTTAAATGTTATTACTTTTCATGTCTCATGGAGTCCTTTATAATGCCCCTCTTTTATTTTCATTATTTTATCTTTTACAGCAAAATTTTCCTCTGGCCAGTTAGTTATGCAGTGAAACTGCTTGCAATGAAACTGCTGTGGCAAAGATTCAATACCTAGAACCCTATTTTGCAGACTTATCAGCACTGCCATCAATTACTCATTTGATCAATGCTTCTCTTTCTGTGACAGCAGAGATAGTATCAGTATCCTTCATTCCCGCATCTCTAGATCCTGGTACACAGTAAGCGCTCAATAAGTACTTGTTGGATATAGTATTTTGACCTGGTGTCTGGGTGATAAAGAGCAGGTTGTTGATACTTGAAATTAAATACACTAAAAAATAAGAGATGGTTTCTGCTCTCTAAGCTTTTCTTCGTTTTCCCATTTATTTTGTCAATATTCATTTTAGAAAAAATTTTTGCAAGATTCTAAAACATGAATCTCTGTTAGAATTTGTTAGAATTTGTCTGGTATCTGTTAGTAAGTTACTTGGGAGAAAAAAAGACAAACGTCACATCATACTTTTCAGTTTTTTTTTTTTTTTTTTTTTTTGGTATGCGGGCCTCTC
>NW_006798383.1:4972035-5113483 GCF_000442215.2 Lipotes vexillifer | reverse complement strand
GGAAAGGAAAGAGACTATATAAACCTAAGGGCAGACAGAGTATACCAAGTGTAATGATCTGCTAGTCAGACCTGAAAGCTCCCTTCCGGGGCTGGACTAGAAGGTTCCAGAGACCATCCATGCCTCAGATAAACACAGGAGAGAGTAGATTCCTCAGCCACCTTTCAGAATCTTAATTATGAAACATTCAAGTCCAATATTAGTAAAATAATATTTGAATAGAGAAAAGTTAATATATCTTTTCTTCCTCACTCATTCCCCAGCTACCTATTATAAAGCTTCTGGATTACAATCCCTGGAATCTCTACCAAGCACTTCAAGTTAAGAAGTCTCCATTTTAAAAAGCCTGTTTCAAGAACTTTCTCAGAGAGACACTGCTGGCTGCTGCCTGTGGCACTCAACAGCAGCCAAGGGAGGCATGGGGCAAAATGTCAGAAAAAAGCAGCAGAAGGGAAAAACAACCACAAAAGAAGGTCGTCGTCCCCTCCATGTTACACCCCGGTGGCAATGCCTACTAGGGCCTCCCCTCTCCCGTTCAGTGTGGAGAAACAAACACCTCCTGTGTCAGGAAAGAAATGTGCCGCGGGCACAGCTCACGGCCTTAGATATTTTTGCAGGCAATCAGACTATCGGATCAATGGTGTCCTTTTGGCTTTTGCCACGTCGGGATTATCAGGCTCCCCTTCTTCCTGTGACTTCTATGCAGTCACCAAGTCTGCTTCTATTTTCAAATCCCTCTATAATTTTTTCCGCTTTCTTTTCAACTCCAAAATTATTATCTTAATTCAGGTCTTCCTTATCTCTTGCCCAGGGACAATTTAAGATCTTTGGATGTCCTAAACACTGAGATACATTTTGGTCTCTCTACCCCTCATGTACTTAAAAAATATAAAACCATAAAATAAAAAGTTTTTCAGTATGCTGATGTGAAAATAGCTTTTTTCTAGATTTTTCTTAAAAGTCAAGAAAGCTTTCTCTAGAAAGTCAGATTTGCACTGAGTTCTAAAAGATAAAGAGATAACTAGATAAAGAAGGAGAAAAGGACTCCCGGAGGGAAGTGTCTATGTCAAGGTATTCTGGGCTGAACCGAAAGGATACATTTCCATGTTGCATGAGTGAACAAAGGGCTTGGGGAAAGGGCTAGAAAGTAAGACAGCATCCAAACTACGATGGTCTAAGTGCTGAGCTGACTTTATCTTCCAAGCTATGGGGAAGCCAATGACAAACTGTAAGAAGATGTATAATACCTTCAGGTCATTCAAACCTCTTTCTGTGAGATCTACTGACATTTTCAAATGCAAAGAGAGAACAAAAATCAAGCACCAAAAACAAAATCAAACACAACAAATCTAGCTTATACAAGCAAACAGCCATGATTCTCAAAAATAAGTTTCTAGCAGAGATTTCTTTCAAACTGTTCCCCAGTGTTCTCCATGGCCTGGGCACCATCTTTTCTCTTGTGCCCTCCATGATTCCCTAACTTAACCCAGGGTCAAAGCCCTTGAGACCTTCCTGACCAGTCTCAGGGACTCTCATGAGGTTTCCATCCCAGGGATAAGCCTCACCCTCACTTCCTTAACCCCCCACCCAGCTTCATAGCACATCCTTCCTGGAGGCTGGTTCCATTCCACTTGCCTCAGAAGCAGTCATGCTACACAGAGGAGACTCTTACCCTCTCCTTACACAGGGCATTACAGACCCAAAGGACAGTAAGACTTTCATCACTTAGCAACCTGGACATGCATTTATGTTATCGGCTAAACTGTATCCCCTCCAAATCCATATGCAGAATGCTAATCCCCAGTGCTTCAGAATGTGACTATATATGGAGATAAGGTTTTAAAGAGTTAAGTTAAAATGAGGTTATTAGGGTGGGCCCTAAAGCAATATGTTACATATAAGGAGAGGAAATTAGGACACAGAAACACACAGAGGGAAGACAAAGAGAACAGCCATCTAGAAGCCAAGGAGAGAAGCCTCAGAAGAGACCAACCCTGCTGACACCTTGATCTCAGACTTCAAGCTTCCAAAACTGTGAGACCTTACGTTTCTGCTGTTTAAGCCCCCCCAGTCTTACAGCAGACCTAGGAAACTAATACAATATGCGACAAGATGGGGAGCAGGTTTGTGTGTTTTTTTCACCATAATTCCTCTTTGGGGAGACTCTTCTTATTTCACGACTGCATGGATCAATGCAAAGAGGAGCCATAAGTATGACCTAGACGGCCTGTATTTGGATCTGTGGATGCCTGGGCTTCCAAGAAGTAGGTGCAGAGAAGCAGAGGATTTTGTCTGCTGTGGGACAGAAGACCCACTGAAGCCAGGGGAAGGTCAGTGAGTGTGTTAGTTTCCTCTCGCTGTTGTAACAAATTACCACAAACTTAGTGGCTTAAGACAACAGCAGTTTATTATTTTATAGTTCTGGAAGTCAGAAGTTCAAATGAGTCTCCTGGGGTTAAAATCAAGGTGTCAACAGTGTAACAGAGAAGAGCCAAATCTGACTACACATTGGATCTATTTCTTTTACTTTAATCTTTGCTTCCCGTTGCTTTTGTACACTAAAAGGATACTGTCTCTACATAATGGCCTGCCTCGGGGAACCCTGCCTCTCTGCCTGAATGCTAAACCAAAGTGCCTTTGTTCAGGGAAACATCGGACCCTGTCCACCTGTGGATGACTGCAAGAAAGAAGAAATTAACACATCCCCTCCCTGAGGCTGGCCATCCCAGGGGATATTAGCAAAACTTATAGCCTTTTTACTTTACTTCCTCATCTCTTCCCCGTCTCTGTGCTATAAAAGAAACTGGCATCCAAACCCTGATAAGATGGTTATTTAGAGACATTAGTCTCCCATCTTCTCGGCCTGCCGACTTCCCGAATAAAGTGGTCTTCCTTGCCTCAACACCTCGTCTCCGATGTATTGGCCTGTCGTGCGGCGAGCAGAGCGAGCTTGGACTTGGTAGCGACAGGGCTTTCTTCCTTCTGGAGGCTTTGGGGGAGAACGCATTTCCTTGCCTTTTCCAGCCTCTAGAGGCTTCCTGCATTCCTTGCCCCGTGGCCCCATCTGCAAAGAACATCATGCCAACATCTGCTTCTATTGTCACATCTCCTTTTTAAACTCTTCTGCCTCCCTCTTATAAGAGCCCTTGTGATTACACTGGGCACACCTGGTAAAATGCAGGACACCCTTCGCATCTCAAGATCCCTACCTTCAGCACATCTGCCAAGCCCCCCCTCTTGCCCTTTAGGGAAATGTATTCACAGGTCTGAGGATTCAGAGGTGGACATCTTTGGGGGAGGGAGCATTTATTCAGATTATAACAGTGAGGAAAACTAGAGGGTGGCACAGTCCAGGAGGAACTTAGGGACACAGAAATGTCAAAGGAGGTGAAAATTTATATGCTGTGGCCCCTGTCCTTGACCTCAGAAATCTTCCGCTACCACCACCAGTCACAAAATGCTTGTCATAGTTGGTTAGAGTTCCCCCAGGAGCAGACACTGAGACAAGAACTAAGTAGTTTATTTGGGAGACAGTATAGCAGTAGAGAAATTACAGCCAATGGAGGGCAGTTCATATACAGTATGTTATAAAGCCAGCTAACTCTCTGGGCAACTAGAGTTTAATCCCATTGGGAAATTCTGGAAAAAAGTGTAAAACTCTTGGGAGTTGTTCCACATGAGAAGCGAGGAAACCATGGTGTCGCTACACCAAATTTTGTTGGTCATTGGCTGAGGGCTGCTCCCACATGTTAATTCCCTGATACTTCTATAGAAATGGGTAGAGTAGCCTCTAGAGCAGGGGTCCCAAACGGCTCCAGACCCCCCCACCCCGGGTCGCACGGCACGTGGTGAGCGGCAGGCGATCGAGCAAGTGAAGCTTCATGGGCTGCTCCCCATTGCTCCCCGTCGCTCACATTATGGCCTGAACCATCCCCCCCATCCCACTCCACCCCCCGTGGAAAAACTGTCTTCCATGAAACCTCTCCCTGGTTCCAGAAACAGAAAGGTTGGGGACCCCCTGCCCTAGAAGCTTTGGAGAAAGCCCGCCAGCAAAGAAATGCAAATCTTGCAATCAGATGTCAGTGGGAGCGTTTCTATTACAATGGGAATGCCAAACGCATATGGGCAGGACATCCTCAGTGTCTGCTAAAATTAGATTTCTCATGGAAATCAGTGACATGGCTGAGTTCTGCATCCTCATTGATGTGGGGCTGAAACAGTCCATAAATATGAGGTAACAGCTGACATCTGGATTGCACAGAGAATAAGCACCAACAGAAAGCGACTTCTGTGCTTGTCTTACACTTTATGCCTATAAACCGGTCACTACTGCAACCCATCCTACAGTCTCTTCCACTGGAAAACCAGCCCCGAGCTCCTTGCTTTCCGGCCCCCGTTCAGGACTTCCGTAGCATCCCGTTTCCAGTATTACCCTGGTCCAAAGTTAATTTCCCCCTCCTCTCCCACTCCCATCACATTCGGCTTAGACAGAACATCAATCTCCAGTGCTGCACATCTCTATTGCTCTTTTGAGTAGAGACAAAAATATATTTTTGGATAGAGTTTCCCTCCACCTACTACTTCCTCCCTTGATTAAAAAAAGAAAATTAAAAAAGAAATTACAAAAATAAAATCCCCAACTGTTATCTTCTCCTTTCGTTTCACTCCAAGTCCTCAGGCCTTCCCCTTCATTCTCAGCCATCAATCAGGCATTTCTGGAGTTTCCACGTCCAAATGCACAAGGACAATATGCATGTGGGTACTTTTAAGTAAGAAATCAATGTTCTATAATTTAATTTTCTCCTCTCACATTAAACCTGCCATTCTCCACATAATTGGAGTGATAAATGCAGAGTCAGACTGCATCTTCCTGACTTTCATACCTATCAGTACTCCAAATGCAAACAATTGTGACATTCGACTTTATAAAAATTACCAAGCACACCAACTTCGCTTAATTAAACCATTTAAAAGTTGCTTTTGTTACATTTAATGAATGATATATTACACTGAAGTGAAACAGGCAGCGATACAAATATTTCACAATGCTTCCAAATTAAGACTCACTTCACTTATGCCAATTGACAACACAAGTGTTCCACACTTCATTCAGTTTGTGCATTTTAAATGAACTGGTTAGTGAGAAGGGTGCTTCTTTGCTAATGAGTTTTGTAATCAAGGCATCTATTTTAATTTCAAATTGGCTAGATTGGGGGAAATTGCTAGACTAAATGGCTGGTACTAATTAGGATTATAAAAATATTCATCATGCCACGGAATTAACATGGGGGTCTGATTTTCCTGCATTTGCATACTGCTTGAGTTTTGGGGGAAAAAAATCTTGACAAATTGTCTTCTCTTTAGCAAATTGAACAAACACGATATCTGTTTTAGCCCTTCTTTTCATTTAAAGCATAATACATATTCATGGTTTGTAAATGAAGTTAAATGATTTCAACTTCTATCTTCATTACCATGTTAAAGATGTCTCCATAAACTTCTTTAAAAAACCCAGATTACAGTATTACCTATTGGAATGGCAAAGACTTGTTTAATCTACATGTTAACCCAAACACTGGAACAAATGGATGGGAAAAGTGTGCAAAACTGGATGAAACCCGAAAAAAAAAAAAACCTGCTTTGTTGTTTATTTTCTTCCAGAGGCATAATTACCTAGTCCTATGACCTATCATCAGGAAGCAATGCGATGGCTTTCCTACAGAAGGTTCCATCTCGGCAAGTGCCATTGGCTGAGGGACGTGCTAGAAGAAACGAGATTCATCTGAAGGTCTGGTCTCTGTCCAGCTGATTTTGTCATCTCACGAGTACCGTGTTCTCTGGGGTTAAGGTTCAATGTAAAGTGGCCCCTATGGAATTCTGCCCTGAGGCGGTGGAAAGTCTGTCCATCTACTAGCCAGAGCGAGGTGTGGTGGTCATAGTGGGGGGGGTCTCAGCCAGGCTTACAGGAGCAGGCCAGGCCCCTCACTTTCTGGGTGACCTTGACCAGATGGATATTGCCTTCAAGAATCATATGCTCACCTGTAACTTGGAAATAATAACACCCACTTTGCAGATTCCGATGCAGATTCAATGTAACCATGTATGTAAAAGCACCCATCAGTGCCCATAGACAGGAGATACTTAATGACGTATATCTCCATTTCTGAGAAGCGCCTATATGTTCAACACCGAGTAATGAAACATGGGGAGTGTAAGAGTCACTAGGCGCAAACTCCAATTCATTGCGTACGTCTGCACCTCTTGGCTCCAGAGTATTTGTTTCCATTACAGCTGTCAAATCAAATAACCAAATGCTAATTCAATTTTAGGATATAGCCACAAATTTCATCTGAAAAATCACCAGAATAAAGCGCTTCCTTAACATCCATCTCTAGTGGGTTCTTCTAAATAATAAAACCTCTATCTATCACTGAGTTGTAAATAGTGACGATTGAGGTTATATCCAACAAGAATACTTTTTGTTAGGAGAAAAAAATAGTTCCTAGAGTTTCACAGTTCACAAGGGACCACAGTGAAAAGCAAAGCTAAAGGAAAGAGAAACGTCAGACTTGTTATATTCCTAGTTAGGGAAATTTTCCTCTACACCACATTGCGTCTTGAAAATGTAGTTTAATAGTGACTTGAAATGATTTTACCTAAATTGACCTTATTCACACCTAAAACCTTTTTTAAGACCACTGCCTTATAATTGAACATAAGCTATGTTCAATAAGCTGTTCAAGGTAGATTACTTTTCAGAATTCTTTAATCATAAAATTAATCTACAATGAAATAATACAAAATTTAAAAAACAAATGTTATTAAAAAACAAACGTAATTCCATCATCTTAAGATAACTCAGGTAATGTTTGGGAATATTTCCTACCATTTAAAAATTTTTCTCCTTCCTTCCCTCTTTGCTTCCCTCCTTCCTTCATCTTATTTTATTTGTTACCTACTTGTATTCAAAGAGCACTCGCTTATTTAATATGAATCATGTATGAATTTATATATACATATAATGTATGCGATATGAGATATACATGTATTAAATAGATATTTAATATGTATCCATGTTGCTACATGGTCATCATGATCACCATTTTAATGGCTGAATAATATTCTGGCCTATGTATATATCCTGCTTTAAAGTCCCTTGGGGCTTCCCTGGTGGCGCAGTGGTTGAGAGTCCGCCTGACGATGCGGGGGACACGGGTTCGTGCCCCGGTCTGGGAAGATCCCACATGCCGCGGAGCGGCTGCGCCCGTGAGCCATGACCGCTGAGCCTGCGCATCCGGAGCCTGTGCTCCGCAACGGGAGAGGCCACAACAGTGAGAGGCTCACGTACCACAAAAAATAAATAAATAAATATTGTCCCTTAATATTGGGCATTTAGTAAATTTCTGTCCAGATTTTCCCATTATGACTTTGATAAACATTATTATGCTTAAATCTTTTTGGTATTATGCTATTGGTGCAGTCTCAGAAGTGAAGTAACTGAATCACTGGATCAAATTTATGAATATGTGTATGACTTCTGATACATGTGGCCAAGAGGTTCACCAGGAAGGAAATCCCATTTGCATGACCATCAATACAGTTTCATAATAATGAGTTTCACCATAACTTTGCCAACATTGGGTATTTTTCTTATGGCATAGAAAGGAACACATATTTAAAAATACAACCTATTAAATTAATTTTAAATGAGCATCTTTTGAAAGCTTCCTTATGAATTCTCTGGATTAGTTAGACTTACTGAACATCAATGAATTCTTGCCTTTGGCTTAGACTAATTCTCTAATGTTAATATTTTTAGAAGTCTCCTTCTCTGTCATTTACCTCACTTGATATCTTCCAACCTTTCTTCCAAAGAATTCACCTTGTGTCTATTTCTTCACCAGTTTAGCCAGCCATAAATCATCTGTGTGAAACTAAAAATGACCCAACTGATAGCAGTCCCACTGCTGGTGGAAGGTAATGACTGAAAAAGTGCACAAGGGGGATTCTGGGATTCGGGTCATGCTGTGCATCTTGATCGGGGTGCTGGTTCCATAGGTGTATTCAGTTTATGAAAATTCACTGAGCTCCTGATATGTGCACTTTTCTGTATGTATAGTACACTTTGACTTAAGATGTTTAAAGACTGACCTGACTTTAAAAGGCCAGGTGCTATCATACCAGGGGGAGTGGTCAAGGTGGAGGCAGAGAATGGAGGGAGGATAGAAGGTGTGGCGAGGTCAGGTCGACTGGGTCGTTAAGTCCAGAGAGGCTTGCAAAGGAAGCAATAAGCAGAACTCCTAGTTCCAACTGGAAAACTGGAAACCTAGGGTCAGAATTAGGCAAAGGGATCAGAGTTAGGGACCCCGGGCAGCAGTGTGAGCACTAAGGACCAGTGCATGTGTAAAGACAAGGTCACTCCATATAGGAAGGGGTGGAGGAACACAGAGAAAATGGTTGCATTCAACCAGAGGAGGCTGCATTGCGTGACCCTTTGCCCACCTGTATCTGTAGTCACCTCTTTCACCAAAGTATTGCCACGCCTGAATTTCTACCCTGAGAGCACAACTGCTTTGGGAAAAGTGTTGTTGGGAAGAGGTACCTGCATACCCTTCTTAATACATATATACGCTGCATCTTCCATTAATTCTTTTAGCAAATGTCCTTTTCCCTGACAGAACTGTGGCAGGTTACCAAAAGGAACACATAGGAGGTAGCAGCAGGGAACTGCAGTCTGGGACATGATATAGAAAAAGCAGGCTTAGGAGGACAAAGGCGACCAGATCCATATTTCGCTGAAGGCTGTTCCTTTGAGCTAGTAGCTTTCTTGCAAGCAATGTTGCAAAGCCTGGAGATTCTTACTGCACCACCATCACTGACTGCGAGTTAATGTTGTACATTAAACCAGTTTGGTCATTCAGAACTCAGCTCAAATAGGTTAATTCTAACATCTGAATAACACAGTGGCTGTGCCACCTTTTTCATACAAAACAGGGCCATTCTTGCTTGGCCCACTCTTTTTGTTTTCACCTTCAGGAAAGTGGCCTCATGGAAACTGGTGTTTCTATGGTGATGGAGATAACGCATTTCTATTGTATTGATGAGACATCTGTAAGATCAGCGTGGGCTCCCCCTAGGTGAGTAGGCCTATGGATTTTTCTTTCTCTTAAATTATGCACATATGATTTTACAGGCACAGAAGAGGACCTAATGAAAATGCAATGTTTTTCTTTAAAAAAAAAAGAGGCACCCTTCAGTTCTAGACTTATTCCATGGGAAATAAGCTTCAAAACCATGAGCATCCCTAGTTAATCCCCATCAGCTTTGTCCCCACCAGGTGGGGAGCCACGAAACCTGCTCCTGTCAATGGCTGCTGAGGAACGTTACCATCACCTGCTAATCCTGGAGGCTCTGAGTGCAATTACATTTCTAATCTGAGGGTTTACATGAGAATATAAATGAAAGGAACAGCTTCATTTGTATCCAGCATTCTAGAAGTACAAGGTTAAACTTCCCTTTGAATTTTCAGGCCCTCCACACACCAGATACACCCTAATTCACCAGTGTTCTGCTCGTGTGTGGCAGCACCAGGTAGGGTCCAATCAGGAAAACCTACCTGGAACCACTGCCGTCTCCTCTGCTGCAGACCCTATTCTGCCAGTGACCCGACTAAAATTGCATCAGCTTCCTAACCAGCTTGTCACTCTGCCAGCTACTATTGAACTTGGCAGGTAGGCAGACATAAAAGAAAAACAAAAACAACAACCAGAAAAGCCCCATAGTTGCATACCCACCTCCCTCCCAACTACCATAGAAGTAACCCTTCATTTTGTGTGCTAGTGTTTCAGAAAGCGGTTTTTACATTGAAATTATGGGCAATTCTAGATCAGTCTAGCCCAGAAGCATATGAAAAATAATAGTCTGAAATCCCATTGAGATCCTCATCTCTGATGACTAAAGCAGCTAGATTTGTTAAAGTTTCATTTTGTCAAGAAGATAAGTGATAATAGAAAGCTCTGCAATCCCACCTCTCATGCAGAAAAACAGCTATTTTCAACTCTCCATCTCCGTGGAAGGCCCCCTGTCCAGGATGTATGCATCTGTAAATACATGAGCATGTGCCCATTTTTTTTTAAAAAAAACTATACTGAGTCTTTTGTCAAAATGAGGGATGTTTAAACACCCAGCTTTCTATGGCTATCAGAACAGCACCTATCTCTTAAGAGGACTGCAATGTCCTCAAAACCCATCTCAAAATCTTTCAAAAGTTCTCAGTTCCAATAAGATTACTGAACCATCCAGCTAATCCAAAACGTCACAATGTGAGCTGTTTCGGTCACCAGCAAGGAAGTAGCCTGATGGAAGCAAAAGAGAATCCTGCTTCTTAAATAATGGGTAAATATACAGCTCTCCTAAGATGTTCTAGAGCTTTGGTTCAGAGAGGAGAGGTCAGGAGTAACTTTTATTATTTCCAACTGGTCAACCATAACCTATTATTTCTGCTATTTTTTTTAATCTCAAAGATTTTTTATAAAACATCTCCAAGCTTCTTGTACCCAAGAAAGAATCTCTTGTTTTTACTAAGAGCTGAGTCAGTGAATATTAAAATGCAAGATGGCAGGAGAATCTGTAAGGCAGAGGGGGGCTGGCATAGTCCTGCGGCAGGACTCACAGGATGGCCAGAATAGAAGGACTTGGTCAAAGGCCCAGGTCACACTGAGCAGGACACAGAAAGGACTTGGCTAGATCGAGACACAGCAGAATTGGAGAGGCATGATCCTTCAACAGGGTCAAGTGCAAGGTGCATTTGCCCCCAGCTCCATACCCCTTCATAGCTTTGGAAGTTGGAAGGCTTGGATCACTTTCACCCCCCACCAGGCCCTGACCAGTACAAGCGAGCCATGTTTCCCAGGTGATCCACAACCTGCCATACAGCATCTCAAGGAACACAACGTCATGCGCAGCTCTCAACTTCTAGACACAATTTTGTTCTATCCAGAAGGTATTTCCTTAATTCTCCAGCAGTGCCCTTACCGAGTAAGAACTAGAGCAATTTGGAAAGTAGAGCAATTGCTCTTACTTCCTTTAAAATATCATTCAATTAGGTCTTTTGTAATACATACAACTAAAGAGATAGCCTTACCAATTCTAAAGAAATGGCTAGTGCATTTCATCAAAGGCACAATAATGGAAACATTGATTCACTCCTCGACACACCGCCTTTGATGCTGCAGTTACCTTAATACTAGCACTTTTCATTTTCTCTAGAAGAAACCAGCACCTCAATACATGTGCATCAGAGAAGGCAGCAGAGTCTGAAGTAAGACATTTGTATATCAGTCTCAACCACCCTTGCATCTTCATTTGCTGCTCCGTGGCATCCCTCTCCTTGACTCTAAACCAATAAATTACCCTGAAATAAAGAAAAACTCTGCTGTAAACTGGATGCCTGGATGATGTTTTACGGCATCTCTACAAATGTTGCCAGGGGCATCATCGGCCTCCTCACACCATTTATTTACAAGAGTGGCAGGGCACTGGTTAGAAACTTTGTGGACCTAAAGAACACTCAGCCACTTCACACAAAAGATGTCAACAAGAAAGAGAACTTAAGGAAGAATACATCCGGAAATGTGCAGTGTGATTAGAAAAATCCATCAGCTCCCACTGCCACCTTTCCAAATATCTTTACCAAGTGAAAAAGCAACCACCGAGTCGGAAAGTATCTTGAATGCATTATATCCACAAGGGTACTTCACAAGCAATGCCGTAGATGTTCTCAGTGCTGTGGAGTTGGAGAAAAAGAAGAGTTCTTCTATAGACACACA
The DNA here is from genome assembly GCF_000442215.2 of Lipotes vexillifer. Lineage (NCBI taxonomy): Eukaryota > Metazoa > Chordata > Mammalia > Artiodactyla > Lipotidae > Lipotes > Lipotes vexillifer. The sequence goes on along the minus strand of NW_006798383.1, from coordinate 5,101,655 downwards.
AGGCATATTGCATTTGGTTTATTAACCTCTTGGCATGAGACGTCTGTTGCCTGTAACCTAGCTTGTCTCTGCATAAGTAAAAACATGGGTTAAGGGTTCTGAGTTTCATCTAAATAAATTACCATACCATTTAACATCCAAATGATTGTTTTTTTCAATGCATCTTCAAAATTCCTCACTATACTAAGCATCTAAACTCACAGACTATCTGACATTTGGCTAAGTCTTTCATACAATATCCACCTGATGTCATGAAAGAAATGTATTTGCAATGGCTTTTGCTCTGCAAATGTCATGTGGGTGTCCTTAGGGAATTGCATTTAGCACCTGGCACCTACCATGAGGCTCTATTAATGAGAGATATAAAGGTTATGTTGAAATTATTGTTTAAAGGTGCTGACATCTCTCACACACACACGCGCACACACATGCACACGCACACACACTCATTTACAAATTATATATTCAAATATATACTGAGGAGCAACTGTTACAGGACTTAAGAGAGAACAGAGAGAGGAAGCTATTTCAACCAAGGTTATTCTGTGGATATCTCTATGCAATACAGTGTACACAATTATCCATTTCCTTTCACTGATTGAAACATTGTTACATAATAGTTTGGCATCAAACACTGTACTAAGGCTCTGGAGAAAGCAGGAAATACAAAGAAGAATTAAGTCTCTTAGGTATGAGTTGATCAGCTGTAAAGGGCTCATTACCATAGCACCAATGCATTCATCCACTAATTCATTTGCCTAACAAATACTGATGATCTGTAAGTAGCAGGCACTGTCCTAGGGTCTGGCGCTACAACTGTGAGTGAAACCAGACACCGTCCTGCCTTCCTAGAGCTTGCAATCTAGTGAGAAATGCAGATGATGCCAAATTCACATCAGTCAATGGAAAATCTCAACCATGACAGGTACCCTTGAAGGGAAGGGTGCATAGCCTCATGAGAAAGAACACCAAGGGGGATTTAACTTTATCAGGGAGTTTAGGGAAGACGTCCTGCAGAAGTGATGCTACATCTGAGATCTGACAGTGAGGAGGTATACTTTAGGGAAGAAGATCCCAGGCCCAGGAAAGGGAGCAAGGGGGACGGCTGGGGCGGGGAGGGGCCTGAAAGATGGCCATTGAAAGGGAAGTGCTAACAGTGAGTCAGGAGAGAGAAGGAGGGACCAGACCAAGTAGGTGCTAATAAAGCCTACGGGAGGACTTTGGTCTTTTTTTCTGCGAGTAATGAGAAAATGCTGAAGGAGTTTAAGCAAAGGCATGAAATCAAAAGATCTACATTTGGGAAATATATTGTTCAGGTGATAGTATGAACACATACTACAGGAAATATTAAGGATACCTCCTAGGTTTGCAGCTAAATGAGTACAATTAGGGAATACTGGAAGAGAACCAACTATGCTGGGGGAAGGTCAAGAGTTCATCTTTGGAATATGTTGAATCAAGAAGCTTTTGAGATATACAGGAGACAAGGTCAAGTACACAGCTGAATGTATGGATCTGAAGCTCAAAGGGAAGGACTCATTGGGCTACTGTATCTTGGATGTACTTTTAGAAAATAATGAAATGGACATGTTTGAGGCTTCCCTCCCTTTGCTAAACTGAGAACAATGGTTATATTCCAATTCAAAGCAGCAGGTGTGATGGGATATTCCTAGAGTTGGTGTCTGACAACTGCATCCAAGCCCTGGCTCCTCCAGCTACTAGCTGAGTGTGTTTGAACAAGCACCTTAGCTTTTCCGCACCTTTGTTTACTATAGTCTCCATAAAATTATTATGGTTATACATTTCCTACTTACAGCACAAGGTTGTTTTAAAGGTCAAATGAGTAAAATCATAGAGAAAACTATCTCAAGCCTGTGAAATGACAAATAACATTGTCAATAAATGAAATATATCTGCCTGCATATTTTGACATGAAAGCCTAGAAAGGAAAGTTAATTAGCTGCAGACACAATCAACGTGGTTGGAAGGATACAGTATCACTGAATCCCCTCCAACATTTGGATTGACTAAGCAAGTGCTTTTCACAGGGTGGTACCTGAGTGACAGGACATGAATGAAAGCAGCATGTGTTCACCTTTTGATCCAGACTGTAGGCCAGCACCCAGTCCTCTTGCTTGGGGTGAAAGAGCAGACTCTGGATATAGAAGGTGAGCCGGTATTTCTGATAGGTGGCCCCTTCATCTGAGCTGATCAATATACTGCTCTCCATCTCAGGATCACTAAGAAGCATGATCTAAAGAAAGGGGAGAGGAGAAAATATAGACAGAGTTAGTAGGAGAGAATAAATACAAGAAATTAAGGCATAAATATAAAGTCATCTGTACTTGGATATCACAGCACAGAAAGGGGCATCTGGGCCTCTAGATGAAATATTGGTATTTTTCTACCCCAGTTTAGTCCCTCATTGCTGAATTGAGCTAAAATACTGTTCAAGGTTAGGTCTGCATACAAATGAGGATTCATTTTTTTGAGGTCCTTCTTTTATTTTTATTTTTTATTTTTTTTTGCGGTACGCGGGCCTCTCACTGTTGTGGCCTCTCCCGTTGCGGAGCACAGGCTCCGGACGTGCAGGCTCAGCGGCCATGGCTCACGGGCCCAGCCGCTCCGCAGCATGAGGGATCTTCCCGGACCGGGGCACAAACCCGCGTCCCCTGCAGCGGCAGGCGGACTCTCAACCACTGCGCCACCAGGGAAGCCCGAGGTCCTTCTTTTAAATACCTTCATTTTTGATATTTGTACTTGTACTTTTAAGTACTGGAAGTTTATTCCCGTGGTCCTCTGTCCCCTGACCTTAGGACCATCACACCTCTGCTTCCTCATCTTCCCTCAGTCAATTCTCCACGTCACTCTTCATCACGCTACTGCTGTTACTGCTCTTCAGTCATGAAAGAGATCCCACTGTTTTGTTCTTTCTAAACTGTTTTAGTGATGTAATTGATTTAAGTGGTTTCATGACCCTTTTGCTCTAGATGTTTTCCAAAGCACATATCCCCAAAGGCCTTTGGGACAAATACTGATGCTCAGGAAAGTTTGTCCTCCCCAAGCCAAATGGACAGAGTGGTGTAGTGGCACCTGAAAGAGCACGTTCAAGTATCAACACTTCTCTGTCATACTGTCACCTTGAAAAGCTACTTAACCTCCGGAGGCCTTGGTTTCCTCAACAATAACTGGGTCTGACAATACAAGAACTGGCTTTGAATGCTTGGCATAGTGCATATTTTTGACAAGTGATAGCTACGGTTACTATCGACCTCTCAGGATTTAAAAGCCCCTCCAGTCAGTGCAATTTGACTTCTACTCACAGGACCTCAGTGGCATTGGTCTCACTAAAGGTGTGAGTGATTTTCTAGTATTTAAATCCAATAAACACTGAGATACTCAGAACTAGCTTTCCCTTAGTTAAACACTTAGCAGTCTTTGTTGCCACTGACAATTCCATCCTTCTGGAAGCATTTTCTTCCAGGGGCTTCTGTGACATCATACTTCTCTGGTTCTCCTTTCTACCTCTTTTGAATACTGAACTTTCTCTGATCACCCTTATAATATGGCTATTCCTCAACCCTCAGTTTTGACTTTCTTCTCTTTTCACTCGACACACTGTTCCTCGGTGACCACTTCCACGCTCACTTTTATTTATTTTTTTCATTACCACCTTTCTGGGGACAACTCGTAAATTAAATGTCAATCTGAGGTCTCCTCTGAGTTTCAGACTTGAAAACTCAGCTGCCTGGTGCCTTCGTCTATTTGGATGTCTCACAACACCTCACACTCAGCATGCCCCAGGATGTACCTCATCCAAGCCCTCTTCCTCCCCAGGGCTTCCTGGTTCGGTGAGTGTTTCCACCAACCACCCATCCCATGTGAAGCCAAATGCCCAACACCATCCCTAACTCTATTTTTCCATTCACCTCCTATAATTAATTAGTCTCTAAGCTCTGCGTATTTTACCTACTCATTAACTCTAAAACCAGATCCGTTCTCTCCCTGCCCATTGTGATTGTCTTAGTCCAAAATGTGACCATCTCTGTATTGGATTCCTGTAAGACACCCCTAGTCATTCTCACAGCATCAACCAGTATCCCCTCCAATTCACTTTGCACACTGTGGCCAGAATAATCTATAACCATTCAATGGCTTATCTTTGATCTTCCTATATTCTAAAATTCTTAAAATAGCCTGGTATGATCTGCCCCTTGTGTATGTGTTTGGTTCCATCAGCAACAAAGCCCTTTTGAACTTTATCACCCAGCTCAACCCAACTTCTTTGAATTTCCAATGTTTGCCCAGTGACTGAATGAGTTTATTTCCTCTTATAATTTGTCCTGTCTTGGGCTGTACCGCCACCAGTTATTAGGGCTACTGCTACACACAGTCTGCACCATGGGGTCCAAAGTACCAAGTAAAGTCAAAAAAAATTTCCATACCTTATAAAACTATTGAATACCAGGATTTTAAAAATTTACCCACAGTATATATTAGTATTATGAGGTAAGCTATAAACAAATTCAATGCCTTTAACTGCTAAGATTCATAGTTATTTTCCTCTTTTATTCCTTTATAGCTTCCAAGACAAGTCTACTTTATTTTTCTCAGATACTTGCTTTGGCTTCATTGAAATAAGTTATTACTAGTTATCAGCAAATTTCTGAGAAATGGATGCAGTATAGTTTTTTATTTTTTTTTCCATTCATGTGTGAATAATCTAGGGGAAAAGCTCTTAGATGGGTTATTCATGGACAATAACTTCCTCCTCCCTTGGCACTGTGAAGGGTAGGGACTACTGGTAAAAGCACCCCTGCTGCCCTTGAAAAAATCTAAGAGGATGCACCCATGCTCCTTGCAGAGTCTGCAAGGACAAATATACAGGGAAAGAATGAAGCTTTCATAACCACCTTCTCTTGCTTCCCAGCACGTACCGATGAGCTACATAACAGGCAATGAAATCATTTCTCCCCTGGTGCAGAGAAATTAAACTGCTTATTTTATGCAGGTATAAAGAAGCTTCATGCCTATGATTTTAATTAGAAGGTAAGACCAACATCATAAATGAACTTTATTATATATATCATGAGTTACAATATACTGAATAAGGGTTACCATCAAATATCTAGTGCAATGTACTCTCTTCGTCCAGCCCTGTTTCTTCCTGCACACACACTATATACTTGCATACACGAACACACTAATCTGCACACATATGTGTGTGGTATTATGTGTGCACACACACACTCACACATATATCGCTGTGGCACATATATGCATGCACACGTACAGAAATACACTTATATATAAGGTCTATTGAGATTGTGTGTTGGTTTTAGGGTGATTTGTTGGCAAGAGGACATTTTTATTGCAACCTTTCTCTGACATTCTCATCAGAAATCCTTTTTTTTGCATATATCCTGAGAAAACCATAATTCAAAAAGAGTCATGTACCACAATGTTCATTGCAGCACTATTTACAATACCCAGGACATGGAAGCAACCTAAGTGTCCATCAACAGATGAATGGATAAAGAAGGTATGGCACATATATACAATGGAATATTACTCAGCCATAAAAGGAAACGAAATTGAGTTATTTGTAGTGAGGTGGACAGACCTAGAGTCTGTCATACAGAGTGAAGTAAGTCAGAAAGAGAAAAACAAATACCATATGCTACCACATATATATGGAATCTAAAAAAAAAAAAATTGGTTCTGAAGAATCTAGGGGCAGGACAGAAATAAAGGCACAGACATAAAAGACAAATACCGTATGCTAACACATATATATGGAATTTAAGAAAAAAAAAATGTCATGAAGAACCTAGGGGTAAGACAGGAATAAAGACACAGACCTACTAGAGAATGGACTTGAGGATATGGGGAGGGGGAAGGGTAAGCTGTGACAAAGCGAGAGAGAGAGGCATGGACATATATACGCTACCAAACATAAGGCAGACAGCTAATGGGAAGCAGCTGCATAGCACTGGGAGATCAGGTCGGTGCTTTGTGACCACCTAGAGGGGTGGGATAGGGAGGGTGGGAGGGAGGGAGACGCAAGAGGGAAGAGATATGGGAACATATGTATATGTATAACTGATTCACTTTGTTATAAAGCAGAAACTAACACACCATTGTAAAGCAATTATACTCCAATAAAGATGTAAAAAAAAAAAAAAAAGACACAGACATAGAGAATGGACTTGAGGACATGGGGCAGGGGAAGGGTAAGCTGAGACGAAGTGAGAGAGTGACATGGACATATATACACTACCAAATGTAAAACAGATAGCTAGTGGGAAGCAGCCGCATAGCACAGGGAGATCAGCTCGGTGCTTTGTGACCACCTAGAGGGGTGCGCTAGGGAGGGTGGGAGGGAGATGCAAGAGGGAGGGGATATAGACACATATGTATATGTATAGCTGATTCACTTTGTTATACAGCAGCAACTAACACAACAATGTAAAGCAATTATACCTCAATAAAGATGTTAAAAAAAATCCTTTTACATACTTTGATATCACTGGCAGTGTCTGTATTCAATCCTAGTGTCTGAGAAGAATGGAAGGAGGGACATAGAAACCTACATGTTTTGGATCCTAACCTGTGCTGGGCACTTAACAGGGTATTGTATCGAAACCTGAAACAAATTATGTGACATATCGTTACTTGCATTTTACAGGTAAAGAAACAGGCTCAGAGGAGGAAAGCAACTTCCCTATTACCTCCTCTGATGGACTCAAATGCCACCACCTCCTGCCACACACATACTAACGCTAATGCTTTTCTGGACCTTGAAATCTTAGCACTTTGTGCCTTACCAAGGGACAAGGGAACATCAGAGAAGCAGCTCTTTATTGTTTTTTAAGCAACTCTAAGAAATCCACACACCAAAAGCAGTTTCAAGAAAGCCCCTTTCCTCCTCTGACTCATAACCACCTTTGGCCAAGAGGACAAGAAGAATTAATGAACAGGAATCCAAAGGAGAAATAGAATGTTAGCGCTAAAAAAAAGAAAGAAAAAGAGGGAACCATAATATCAACATAAATAGAATCAGAAAGCAAAGCCTCAGCAGAAGTTAAGCCTCAGGTGAAATATGTATATTGTGTACGAATCTACGTAACTACTTCTATAACTACATATATAAAGAAAATCATCCCATGTCCACCAAGATTGTTACTGGGAAGAAGGGATTTCAAAGGTAAATGCCTAAGAGGGCAAAGCAGGTAAACTAAGTGAGCAAAGCAGATAAAGCAAAACAAGGAGTGGTAAGAACTATGCCGAGGGGCTTCCCTGGTGGCGCAGTAGTTGAGAGTCTGCCTGCTGATGCAGGAGACACGGGTTCGTGCCCCGGTCCAGGAAGATCCCACATGCCTCGGAGCGGCTGGGCCCGTAAGCCATGGCCGCTGAGCCTGTGCGTCCAGAGCCTGTGCTCTGCAACGGGAGAGGCCGCAGCAGTGAGAGGCCCGAGTACCGCCAAAAAAAGAAGAAAAAGAAAAAAGAACCATGCCGACATGGAAAATACACACCTCTCCTTAAAACGTTTAAAATGAGATTGTTGGGCTTCCCTGGTGGCGCAGTGCTTGAGAGTCCGCCTGCCGATGCAGGAGACGCGGGTTCGTGCCCGGTTTCGGGAGGATCCCACGTGCCGCGGAGCGGCTGGGCCCGTGAGCCATGGCCGCTGAGCCTGCGCGTCCGGAGCCTGTGCTCCGCAAATGGGAGAGGCCACAACAGTGAGAGGCCCGCATAACGCAAGAAAAAAAAAAAAAAAAAAATGAGATTGTTACAAAAAAATTTTTACTCATATTCAATATGTCTGTGGACTGAATTTATGAAATAGGAATATGACTCTTGGCACAGTTATGACAGTTTGATCCTAAAGACCCAAAGAAATTTACAACCCTTGCCTCTGAATCTTTAAGTGCAGGTATATACATATAAAACTTGCGGCAATACCTGTTAAGACACCTGTGAATTCTGCATTTATGTGATTTTGCTAATATGAACAGGGAAGGGTTCCCACTGGAGATTTTTTGTTTTGTTTTATTTTGCTTTTGCTTCAGTTTGCTTTGATTCTTTTTCTAGCTTGTCCTGACACAAGATCTGCAGTGGGTGTATGCACGTGCTGGAAGAGGAGAAGGGGGTCTTTCATTTCGGGTTGAACAGAGTTATTAATGCCATAGGCTCTGGGGGAAGGTGTCTTGAGTTCAAATCTTCAGTCTGCTACTTTATGTGTAAAGTGAGGATATTACCCAGTTTTTCCAATCAGTTATCTCATCTATGAAAAAAACAGATAATAATTATCTCTAACTCACAATGCTCTTGAGAGGATTAAATGAGATGAGGATTAAATGAGATAATGATTAAAGAGCTTAGCACAGGGCCTTAATGGCTAAATAAACATGAACCTGGATCTATAAATCACCCAGGATAAGAGCATAACTGAAGTCAGAAGTGATGCCAAGCAGGTTGGAGATTTGGGGATTATTTGCCTCCCTCTTGGCTCCCTGAGTTTTGTAGGTAAAAACCAAAGGGATGGGTGGTGGGGGTAAAGGGGGAATGCTGTTCAATGTGTATAAAGCTTCAGGCCTGCAAGACGATCAAGTTCTAGAGATCTGCTGTACAACTTTGTGCTTATAGTTAACAATACTGCACTGCACAATTGGAACAGTTTGGTAAGAGGGTAGCTCTCACGTTATACATTTTAGTGCCACAATTTTTAAAAAATGTGAAAGGATGAGGGAGAGCAAAACTACAATTTACACTTATTTTACATTCTTAGTAACATTTTAAGAAAAACACACTCTATTAGCAAATAGCAACACCACCAAAATTAACACCAATCAGTAGGTAATTGTCAATTCACTAAATACCATTGCTCTTTGAATGACCACTCTCATCTCTTCAATGGGAGGCTCTGGCCCATGAAGGAATTAAACACACCAGTGCCTTAGGGGTAAGAACCTCATACAGCCCATCTCTATGGATTTGGGCATTTATGGTACATGAATTGTCTGTATCTCAGATTAGAGATGGACAAGTTTTAGAGTTTATCAACATACAGATGGTACAATATCTTTTCTTTCTTTCTTTTTTTGGACCAGTAATTCTTTTTGTAGGAAATTCCTGGGAAACTTGAATAATGGTGGCCCTAATTTTAATGGCGGGTTGCAAATTACAAAAGACACAGACGTAAGTCAGGAATCAGGCAAGGCTTTGCTTCAGCAACTTAGATTTTCAAAAGCCTATAAGCTTATTTGTGTCTAAACCAGTCAAACTTAGTACTGAAGATGTCAAAATCCTCCCCAGAAATCTTTCCAGAATGCCCACCTTCCTGCTGCTGGGTGAGTCTTATAATACCCAAATTGTAAAATTAATGAATATGTTACTTTATTCAGTTGCCATGCTCTGTTTCTCCTGTGTGCAATCTATAAAATGGGGTGAAAGCTATAGGTTTCTCAGTCTCTTACTCTGCCAGAATCCCAGAAATGCAAAGGAAACAAATTGTAGTTCAATGCTTTGAAAACAGTCTTTGAATAGGAATAAGTAGACTGCCTCTGAATAGAAAAGCAGAAATGCTATAATTCACTGTATAATTGAGTCCTAATGGGAGACTCTTAGCACAGCTAGTGCTCAGTAAGAAATAACAATAATATCAATACAATCTCACAAAGAATATAAGAGATATTCTTTAGGCTGACCCCTAAACCTACTGACATAATTGATATGTTGTTGAATATTGACTTACACACAAATAAAGCCTGTTACAGATAAGGGTCTATAATCACAATATAACAATATACCAGTATTCGCTTCCCACCGCCCATCTATCTATTTATCTCTCTCTACCTAGCATCTCCTCTTATATCAGAAGTTATAGCTGGCAAGAAAGGGGGTTGCCCTCAGGGGACATTTAGCAATGTATGGAAACATTTTTTTCTATTGAGTTATAATTAACATACAATATTATATTACTTTCAGGTGTACAACATGGTGATTTGTATTTTTATACATTTTGACATGATCACTGTAATAAGACCAGATACCATCCTGTTACCAAACAAAGTTGTTACGATATTATTGACTACATTCTCTATGTGTACATTACATCCTCCGTGACATTTATTTTATAGCTGGAACTTTGTACCTCTGATCCCCTTCACCTATTTCATCTATTGCCCCTCCCTGGAGACATTTTAATTGTCACAACTAGGGTCAGGAAAGAGAGTAACTGGCATATACTGGGTAGAGGCCAGCGATGCTGTTAAATAATTACAATGCACAGGACAGCACTGGACAACAAATAATTATCTAGCCCAAAATGCTGCTACCGAGAAACCTTGTTACAATATTTGTGCATTTATAAGTGTGTATACATATATATATATATATATATATATATGTATACACACACACACATATATCTTATTTTGGAAAAAATCTGTAAACTACATATACATTTTTCAGGTAGAACATCAATTCATATTTATGTTTATACGCAAGTCCCTTTCACCCATTAGTATTTATACATGGCATTCTCTTTACCAAGATTAGACTCCCCACCTTTCCACTCCAACCCATTTTATTAAGCATATTTCTACTTGTCCTTCAGAATTTAACTCAAGCATCACCAGTAAAGCAACAATCATTGAGGCCAATCAGGAAAAAAATATATAAAAATCCCAAATCAACAACAACAAAAAACAACTCAATTAAAAAATGATCAAAGGACTTGAATAGACATTTTTCAAAAAATATATACATAATATATATCTGGTGAGGATTTAGGGAAATTGGAACCCTTGTGCATTGTTGATGTGAATTCTAAATGGTGCAGCTGCTATGGAAAACAGTATAGTAGTTCCTCAAAAAAAAACAACAAATGGAATTACATATGATCCAGCCTTTTCACTTCTGGATATATGCCGTAAAGAATTGAAAGCAGGATCTCAAAGAGATATTTGTACATCCACGTTCAAAACACCATTATTAACAATAGCCCAAATGTGGAAGCAACCCAAGTGTCCACTGATGGAGGAATAAACAAAATGTGGTATATACATATAATGGAATATTATTCAGTCTTAAAAAAGGAAAGGAGGGCTTCCCTGGTGGCACAGTGGTCGAGAGTCTGCCTGCTAATGCAGGGGACACGGGTTCGAGCCCTGGTCTGGGAGGATCCCACATGCCGGGGAGCGGCTGGGCCCATGAGCCACAACTACTGAGCCTGTGCATCTGGAGCCTGGGCTCCGCAACAAGAGAGGCCGTGATAGTGAGAGGCCTGCGCACCGCGATGAAGAGTGGCCCCCGCTTGCCACAACTGGAGAAAGCCCTCGCACAGAAACGAAGACCCAACACAGCAAAAATAAATAAATTAATTAATAAACTCCTACCCCCAACATCTTCTTAAAAAAAAAAAAAAAAAAACAGGAAAGGAATTCTGACACATGCTACAACATGGATTAAACGTAAAGACATTATGTTAAGTGAAATAAGCCAAAAGACAAACACTGTATGATTTCTATTAGAGTACCTAGACTAGTCAAATTCAGAAAGTAGAAAAACGGCTGCCAGAAAAACGGAGAATGAGGAGTTGTTGTTTAATGGGCATAGTTTTACCAGATGGAAAGAGCTCTGGAGTCTGGCTGCACAATGTGAATGTACTTAACACTATTGAAATGTACATCTAAAAATGGTTAAGGTGGTAAACTATATGTTATGTGTATTTTACCACAATTTTAAAAAAACGCAGAAAGAAAAATATAAAATTAGATATGAGGGCTTCCCTGGTGGCGCAGTGGTTGAGAGTCCGCCTGCCGATGCAGGGGACACGGGTTCGTGCCCCGGTCCAGGAAGATCCCACATGCCGCGGAGCGACTGGGCCCGTGAGCCACGGCCACTGAGCCTGCGCATGAAAAACCCTGCCCTCAGAGAACTTGCATCCTAGTGAGGGGAGAACAGACAATACACAAAGAGGTAAAGTATGTAGCTTATCAGATGATGACGAGCCCTTTAGATTAAAATAAATCAGGAAAGGAGGTAGGAGGTACTGAAGGGGAGGGTCTGAAATTTGAGTAGCAGGGTCAGGAAAGGCCTCACTGAGAAGGGGACATTTCAGGAAGGATGTAGGAGTCCACTGAGCTAGGACAGAGCGAAGGAAGTAGAGGGTTGAGCATGGGGGCAGTAGGTGATATGAGCACCCTGGCTTTATCCCAAGGGATGTGGAAAGCATTGGCGGGCTTTGAGCAAGGCGATGTAGGCTATGGCTTGTATTTTGATCCTTTAACTCCAGCTGAATAGAGCATTGTGGGAGGTGGGGGACAGCAGGTAAAGAATCAGAGAGACCAGTAAGAGGCCACTGAAATGAAATGATCCAGGTGGGGGAGGCTGATGATGGAGTGCCGTCTCAGTTACTGAGATGTGGTCCATCTGTGGGGATAAAGGAAAAGTCAAAAAGGTCTGCTTACAGATGCGCTGTAGGGAGTAAGAGAAAGAGAGGGGTCTCATTAGAAAATAAAAAGGTTTATACCTGTATGTTTATTTCAGTGTTGTTTATCATGATCAAAAATTGGAAGTAACTCAAATGGTCAGGTAGGTTTTTGGCCTGAACAAGTGGGAAAACAGAATTGCTTGTTTATGAGACAGGAAAGCTTATGGGAGGAGCAGATTGGGGGCTTTGGAGATGAGGAATATGATTTTGAAAAGGCTAGGTTTCAGGTGCCTAACAGACATCCAGAGGGGCTGATGAGTAGACAGCGGATAAAGTGGGCTGGCCTGCAGATAATTTAGGAGACTTCAGTGTTTGAACAGCATTTAGACATAAATCTGGAGATCACAGAGACAGCAAATATAGATAGAAAGGAGTCTGAGAACTGGGCTCTAGCACACTGTTTAAGGGTCAAAGATATAAGGAGGAACCAGAAATGAAGTGTGAGAAGGAGAAGGAAGACCCAGAGAGTGTGATGTCCTCAAAACTTTGAAACCAAGGAAAGAAAGTGTTATCAGGAAAGAGAGCGTCCAACTGTGTCAAATGCAGCTGACAGTGCAGTAAGATGAGTTTGGAGAACTGACCACTGAATCTAGCAATGTGGAGGATACTGGTGACCATGGCCAAGACAGTGGGGTGAAACATGCAGACAGTCAGTGTTGATGCAAGTATACACTGGCATGACTGTTCTGAAAGCAATGCAGCAAGATGGAACAAGATTCATAAATATTCATACCTTTGACCCTGTAACTTCTCTTCCAGGAATCTGTCCAAGGAAACCATCAGGGACACAATAAAAGACTTAGGCACCTGTGTGTTCATCTCAGCGTTATTTATAACACCAAAACATTGGAAACAAACCAAATGGCTGATAGAACAATTAAATAAAGTAGGCTAAATCCATTCAATGGAATATTATGCAGCTATTAAGTATGAATTCAAATCGTTTTATGACACGTGAAAAATAATCATATGTGGAAGCCGTGCATGGAAAGCAGGCTGAAAACACATGAGGCATAATTTCAAATTTGTTAAAGATTGTTTCTATCTCATGACCATAGTTATGCACAAATAAACAACTTGAAGGAAAAATTCACTCCATGTTAACAGTAGGCGTTCCTGTGCAGCAAGATCATGAGTCATTTTCATTTCTTTCTTACACTTTTCTATTTTTTCCCTATTATTCTGCTATTCTGCAATGAGCAGATTTACCTGCCCATAAAAATGAAATGTTTCTCTCTCTCTCACCACACCTACACACACTCTCCCATGAGCCCTTTCGAGAATCCCAACAGGATTCTGCTGCCCATTGCCTGCCGGTGGAAAAACTGAGAAGCTGGACAAGTATCTGTCCACACTGCATGCACTGCTCTGAGTGCAGGACAGGCATGGGTGAAGGCGGGGTAGCTACCGAGCATACCTCACTGAGAAAGCAGCAAGGGCACCTCCCAGCTCAGGCTTGACCTCCTCTCTAGCAGGAATCCTGGTTGTCCGCCCCACCCATGCTGTAAACCATCTGGCCTGCCTTACACTGCACGATGGCTCTCCCCTGGCCCAGCTCTGATCATGATCATGGCGTTTCCTCTCCGTAAGAAACTCCAGTACCCTCCACAGGTCATGAAAACCAAGTCTGGCACCTCAGACACTTCATAAGTGGGCCCCCACATTGTTCTCAGGCTTGATCGCTACAACCCAATCATATACCCTAGCCAAGCACTCCTCTAACATTCCTATCTTTGCTAGTGTTCCTCCTTGCCTAGAAAGCCTAGCATTTTCCCTGGTCCATGCCTTCCTTCCAGGCCCTTTTTAATTCCCTCCCTTCCATGAAGCCTCTCAACTGCTCCAGGGGAACGATCTCTACCTTCCATGAACTCCATTGGCAAATTCGTGATCACACTGAACTATGGCTTCAAGTTTAAAATACGTGAAAAGTTATAAACACTTTATATATTTTAACATATTAGTTAAACTTTGTTTCACTTGTATTCATCTCACTTTGCCACCTAGATGTTAAGTGTCTTAAAGACAGAGAGTGTCACTGATACCACATCCCCTGGTCTTTGCTGTGCTCAGTGAAGCACATAATCAATATCTGATGTGTGGCTGAGTGAAGGTCGCCCAAGGGTTTCAAAGTTTGCTTGACCAAATGTTCACTGCATTGGATCTGTGGCTTACCAGGGCCCTGTCCAGAGAAGCCAGCTCCATCTCAGTAAGAGCAGTCAGCAAACTTTTATGTGAAGCAAGCACTGCCCACTGGCAGTCCAGGTATCACCAGCCCTACCTGTGGTAATTATCACTTAGGGCAGTCTCTCTGTCAATCTAGTTCCTCTTTGTCAAAGTCTAATACAGATAAATTAATAAACTGATGGCCATGTTATTTTTCTGCAAGATGTTCAACTCCAATATTTTTAAGAAAGCAAGTCTAACCCTGGGAGAGAAGGAAAAAGAAGTCTCATAATTTTTTTAAAAAACCTGAAATCTATAGGATTGGGTTGGAAGTCATTTTCATTACTTTTTTTTGTTTTTTTGTGTGTTTTTTTGAGGTACGCGGGCCTCTCACTGCTGTGGCCTCTCCCGTTGTGGAGCACAGGCTCCGGACGTGCAGGCTCAGTGGCCACGGCTCAAGGGCCCAGCCGCTCCGCGGCATGTGGGATCTTCCCGGACCGGGGCACGAACCCGTGTCCCCTGCATCGGCGGGCGGACTCTCAACCACTGCGCCACCAGGGAAGCCCCATTTTCATTACTTTTGTTGAATTATTTTTAATGTTTTGTTATGGTTTGACTTGAGAGTCTTTGGTTTGTTTGGTCTCTGTCCATCTTAGGAGCACTAAAGAAAGATGCATGTACTCCTGAGATCAGATGGAGGGTGCTGAGACATAGGTTAGATGGGACGAGAAGGCGTAGGATTTGGTAACCGGGTGTACTGGGAAAGGTTGTGAGAAATATCAAACTAGCTGAATCAAGATCATCCACATTATTTGCTGTTTCAAGCATCCAACTTCCTACTGTGCACATGTGGGACCACAGTGGAAGCCCAGAGTTAAGAATCGCTGCTCAGAATCCTAAAATCAGAAAGGCAATGACTATATGAAGAGATAAAGAAAAAATGCTCACTAGCATGCATATTATCTACCACAAAAGCAACTTAATTTATAAGCATCTTGTTGAAACTGTGGGGGAGGAAGATCCTGAAAAGATTCTAGCGTACAAGGGATGGTAAACGGAAATTAACTGCACTGTACCCATTATGACTAATTTAAGAATCGAAGATTGTCACTGATACAGTATTTATTTAGTGTGCTAGCTTTAGTATTTCATTCAGTGAACATTATAAAAAAGAGACAAGGACTTTTATAAGTTCACCTGCTAATCCTATTTTTCCCATTGGACCTTAAATTCTTCATATGAGAAGCCTTCAACCTAGGCAATTTTCAAGGACTTAACCCTACTGGGATTAGCAATTTGGGAACAACTATTCTAGTCAGGAGAGGCAAGACAAGCAATAGGTTATCCCAAGGAAAACAATCAGGGGAGTGAATATGCTTGGAAGTGTCCTGTGTCCCGGACTAGCTGGAAGAGACTATGCAGTGGAGAGCTTCATTAGCATAGGGAACAAGGTCACTACATTCCGGGAACACCTCCTGGCTCAATAAGAATGCTGAGCATGTGAACATGAGTTAGAGTTAGAGCTCACCTCCTCACTCCCCCTCACCGCCCACACTTCCGAGGGGCAGGGATGGGCTCACATACAGCTAAATGCTGGATGTGATCAACAGGGAGTCAGGCAACGTTCTGAGGCAGCAGTCCCTGGGGCCAATGGACCCCTAAGAGCCAGGCTGTCCTAACCAGTGGTACCTCACAGTCCCTCACCAGTGCAGGAACCGTCCTAAGGAAAGGAAATGGTGGCACTGAGCCCATTCGGCCAGACCAGAGACATTTAGCTCCCAGAAAGAGTGAAAATGAAAAGGAACCAGACCCTGCAAGGAGCTGGGCAGACCCTTGATCTGTGCTTTCCAGCCCCAGCTCAAGACACCTGCTGGGCATCCCTTCACCCTCAGCTGAAGTTGATATCGCGGCCTTCGCGTGGCATCGCATTTTATATTTTGCCAAGTCCTTCCTCCGCTATTTTCCCCTCCATCCTCACTCTGCTCCCTGAGGAAGGCAGAGCTGGCATTATTACCCACTGTATTAGTTCCCTGTGGCTGGAAACAAACTAGCACAAGCTTAATGGCTTAAAACAACGTGATTTTATTATTTTACAGTTGGGGATGTCAGAGACCCCAAATGGGTCTCACTGGGCTGAAGTCAAGGTGTCAGCAGGGTGGCATTCTTTTCTGGAGGCTCTAGGTGAGAATCCTTGCCTTTGCCGGCTTCTAGAGGCTACCCCCAACTCCTTGGCTCCAAGCCCCCTTCCATCTTCAAAGCCAGCAACGGCCAGTCCAGTCTTTCTCATATCACATCACTCTGACCCTTCTTCCCTCTTACGAACTGTTGACTAAAAAAAAAAGCACAACCTAAAAGCTGAGAATTATGTTCATTTGACAGACTTGCTGAGGACTTAAGCCTGGGAGGCAGCCTCTCAGTTCGGAGGGGCTGCTGTGAAAAGGTCAGGGAGGAGCCAGGATGTATAGGAGTTTATGCAACAAAAACCAGGCAGTCCAGGGCTTCCCTCGTGGCGCAGTGGTTGAGAGTCCGCCTGCCGATGCAGGGGACGCAGGTTTGTGCCCCAGTCCGGGAGGATCCCACATGCCGCAGAGCGGCTGGGCCCGTGAGCCATGGCCGCTGAGCCTGCGCGTCCGGAGCCTGTGCTCCGCAACGGGAGAGGCCGCAACGGTGAGAGGCCCGCGTACCGCAAAAAAATAAAAAAACAAAAAACAAAAAACAAAAAACAAAAACAGGCAGTCCAAACATTAAGAGATTACTGTTAGTTAAAGAAAAAGCAACATGAAAGGATGCTCAACATCTCTAATCATTAGAGAAATGCAAATCAAAACTACAATGAGGTATCACCTCACACCAGTCAGAATGGCCATCATCAAAAAATCTACAAACAATAAATGCTGGAGAGGGTGTGGAGAAAAGGGAACCCTCTTGCACTGTTGGTGGGAATGTAAACTGATACAGCCACTCTGGAGAACAGTATGGAGGTTCCTTAAAAACTAAAAATAGAACTACCATATGACCCAGCAATCCCACTACTGGGCATACACCCTGAGAAAACCATAATTCAAAAAGAGTCACGTACCACAATGTTCACTGCAGCTCTATTTACAACAGCCAGGACACGGAAGCAACCTAAGTGTCCACTGACAGATGAATGGATAAAGAAGATGTGGCACATATATATAATGGAATATTAGCCATAAAAAGGAATGAAATTGGGTCATTTGCAGAGATGTGGATGGACCTAGAGACTGTCATACAGAGTGAAGTAAGCCAGAAAGAGAAAAATACTGTATGATAACACATATATATGGAAACTAAAAAAAAAAAAAAAAAAATGGTTCTGAAGAACCTAGGGGCAGGACAGGAATAAAGACACAGACGTACAGAATGAACCTGAGGACACGGGGAGGGGGAAGGGTAAGCTGGGATGAAGTGAGAGAGTGGCATGGACATATATACACTACCAAATGTAAAACAGATAGCTAGTGGGAAGCAGCTGCATAGCACAGGGAGATCAGCTCGGTGCTTTGTGACCACCTAGAGGGGTGGGATAGGGAGGGTGGGAGGGAGATGCAAGAGGGAGGAGATATGGGGATACATTTATATGTATAGCTGGTTCACTTTGTTGTAGAGCAGAAACTAACAGACCATTGTAGAGCAATTATATTCTAATAAAGATATTTTAAAAAGAAAAGAAAAAACAAACATCTCAAGTAAATGAATTTAGCACTTTTCTATATATGGGAAGATACAAGAGTCTGGGTTCATTAAAATCATTCACTTGATATGCACCTGAACTACCTAGAGCCAGTATCCTGTTTTTCCCCAGCCTGAATCACCTCAGGGCACACAGTTGGGATTGGCTGCAGTGGCTCGATGACCACACACCCTTTGTTTACTGATGGCAACAGCACTTTTAAGGATGCTTGTGAATACAATGGCCCACCTGGAGAATCCAGAGGGCTCCCCTGGCAATTGTGCCAGGCAGGTACTCTCTGTAATGATTGCCATCCTGTGCCAGGCAGTTTCCAGACGGGCAGGGGGAGAGAAAGCCACAATAAGAGTCAAATATTTTAAGGTCAGAGGATGAACAGCCTTAATTCCATCTAGAACTTGAATTCCCCTTTCACAGATTCCAGGGATTCGGATGTCTCCAGGAGGCCATTTATTCTGCCTACCACACCCCATTCCAGAGGCAAGGAAATGCAGAGCCTGCACCTGGTGACTTGCCGAGGTCACAGCTGGTCACCAAGTATGAAAACTGGGGCTCAAACTCAGAACTTGACCTTCCAAGTTGAGTGCCCTATCCTTGCTGTGCTCTGTATTGGTGACGCGGTGAAGGACAGTGAGAGGACACAGTAAGGGAACAACAGAGTGAGTGCGAAAAGAATCAAACAGAGAGCAGGAGAGACTTTCGTCCACCACTCTCCCCCTTTGGTTCCCATCCCTTCAGTTGCAAATTTGACCCCATTCTCCCCAAACAAAAGAGCCCCTGGCAGAATGTATTTTTTTTCCTTTTGGGTTTTCAGGGTGTTGGTTTGTTTGGTGGTGCTTCCTCTCTTTCCCAACGTGATGCAGGATGGGAGCGGACAGAGAGGTGGCAATTTTGCCAGGGAGGTACTCTCTGTAATGATCCATCATCCTGCGCCGGGCAGTGCCCAGACGGGCAGGGGAGAAAAAGCCACAGTAACTGTCATAAACGGAGAAGACGGTCTTCCAGGTAACTACGTAATGAGGAGCCCCAGCTGCCACAGTCAAGGGAGAGTGGGAAGAGGCAGGAGAGGAAAGACTGAAAGGGAGAGAGATGGAAGTGCCCAAAGGTTGCAGTTTTATATTTTGCCCCAGTGACTGCTGCTCTGTGTGTGTGTTTGTGTGTTTTCTCTCCCCACTGCTCAAAGGAAGAAAGCACCACACACACTCTCACAAACTTTGTGTTGTTGTTAAGGATGGAGCAGCGCATTTGTCATAAAGGTCCACTGTCACCTCCGATTCCAAAGCTTGCAAAGGATCCACCCCTATGGTGATTTAGATTAATCGCTTCTCATTAAGAGCCAATAAACAAACTACACTGAGAGAGCTCCTCTCAGCCACAGCCCACTGTTGTGGTGTATGATTGCCGAGAGGGAGAGCAGAGGCATACCAGAGAGTTGTCAAATGTAATTTATAGGTTTTTAAGATCTAATCATTCTCTATGATATTAGATTAAATGGCAGTCTGTATTAAAGAGGAAATTACATTTCAGCTTGCTTTCTTCACTTTTCCCCCCCTTTCCTAGCTAGGGTTTTCAAAGAGCTCTAATCCCACAGCCAAGGGCCAGAAAACGCCCTTGACAATATACTTGAATAGGATCAGCCCAAGGACTTCCCTGCACTCAGAAGTTTGTCCAGAGAAGGGGGACTGAAACTGTGCACCTCAGATGGGACTTGAACCCATGTGCCAGGACTCGAACCCAGCCAGAACTCAGGTTGGCACTTGAACCCACGGTCTTTTTTTTTCTTTTTTTTTTTTTTAATTTTATTTTAACATCTTTATTGGAGTATAATTGCTTTACAAAGGTATGTTAGTTTCAGCTTCACAACAAAATGAATCAGTTATATATATACATATGTTCCCATATCTCTTCCCGAACCCACGGTCTTTTAACTGAGATCACACACCTGGTCTCAGGACTTAATGAAGCTCAGGTTCCTTATGTTTCATTGCAGAAAGAATTCAGTGAGAGACAAAAGTGATAGGTAAGAAGTGGATTTATTTAGAGAGAAACACACTCTACAGACAGAGTGTGGGCCATCTCAGAAGGCAAAAGGCCCTGATACGGTGGTTAGTTTTTATGGGCTGGGTAATTTCACAGGTTAATGATTATTCCAAATATTTTGGGGAAGCGGGTGGAGATTGCCAGGAATTGGGCCACTGCCCACTTTTCGGTCTTTAATGGTCAGCCTCGGAACTGTCATGGCGCTGGTGGGTGTGTTACTTAGCTTATGCTGATGTATTACAATGAGCATATAATGATGCTCAAGGTCTGCTGGAAATCAAATCTTCCACCGTCTTGGATATAGTTGGTTCTAACTAGTTTTTGTCATGTTCTATAGCTATGTCATTCTTTTAAAGGTTGTGCCCTGCCCCTTTCCCTCCTGTTTCAGGACCCGAGATAAATGGGAATATTCTCTTAGCTGAGCCCCCTCCATCCAGGAGCCCCACAAAAATGGCTCCCCTCATTCCCACCAGAGCTGTGCCATCTTACCCTCTGACCACCCTCACCACAGCTCCAGAGTATTCCTTTCGGTGTTTGTGGTGGTAGTGAGATCCCTTACAGAATCCCATCACATTTAGATTTGGAATCAAACATCCCTTGATTTTTCATTTAGTCATGCGGCCAATCATTCGCTCACATTCGCTTATGTGCCAGATTCTAGGATGGGCATGGGAGAAACAGGGTAAGACAAGGTTCAAGTCCCAACTCCATTTATTAGCTCATTTATTAGTTCCTTGACTTCAAACCTTCAGTTTTTGCTCCACTGTGAAATCCAAAGGGAACATACCGCCCCACCACCATTAGAGGAGAAAGTAAGAAAGAGAATTATTGTTTGCAAACTTCTGACTCACGTTGGCAAACTCAAATGTTGGGGCTTTTCTTTCCCTTCTGCTCCCCACAGGGCTGAGAACAGTTATTCTCAATTAAGATGGTGACAAACACAGAGGATCAGTTTGAAAAAGGAGGCGAGTCACTCAGATTGCAGAGCTGAGATGTGGGAAGTAAAAAACATGTAAAGATTGAAATCCACTGTTGTAGAAGGATGTATCTGGTCCCTAAAGCACAGGAAAGGAGCAGTGGGTCAGTCATCCAGTATCGTGCGTGCCTGGGATACACAATGTCAGATTACAGAGAACAGACTCATTAGCCTGGAGGTCACAGTCTCTCACTCACTGGTTCCAACAGAACTCTCCAACCCCTTGTCCTCAGGGTGACTAAACTCTTGAAAAGTCACCCAATTCACTCTCCCTCAAACATCTTACTTTGCCACCTCCAAGCCACTGCTAATCCCATTCTTCCTCCTGGAAAGCTCTTTTTACACTCTGTACACCTAAACCCTATCTGTCCTTTAAGGCCAAACCCAACATCCTCTAAGACAGCTCCGTGGATTCCTCCCTTTTCCCTCTGCAGTGCTTTTTAGAGCTATGACTACCTGCTTAAATTACAGTAAAACTGTAAGCTCTTCCAGGGCAGGGAGAGTTCCCCCCATCTTTTTATCCCCACACCCCCAAAGTCCGAGTGAGTGTCTTTCAGAGGGAGTTCAAAAGACCAACTGCTTGCTCTATGCCACCTGCCTTTGTGAACTCAGCCTGAAGGAGCAACCGCTGCATCCCCGCAGGACCACTGGATGTGGGAAAGGAGTCACGGCAGAGCCTCTAAATGGCTCCTAAGGCTTCTGATCACAAGGGGCACTGGTCACCTCTGTTCTCACTGCATTCATTGGCCAAAGCAAGTCATATGGCGACGCCTGCTCCCACTAATGTGAGGTATAGAATCCCCCCAGGGGGAGAACCCTCCCCCTGGCAGGGTGGGGGGCAAGGAATATCTTGTACAAATAATACACCTGAATTCCACTGGCAGGTATATGCTCAAACAAATCCAAAACAAACACTCAAACAGACACATGTACATTCATGCTCACAGTGGCACTATTCACAGAACGTAGCCAAAACGCGTGGAAACAGTCCACACATTCATCCGCAGCTAAATGGATAAGCAAATTCTGGGACATACGCATGGAATATTACACAGCCATAAAAAGGAACTAAGTACTGATAATACGCCGCAATATGGATGAACCTCAAAGACATTATGCTAAGTGACAGAAGCTGGTCACAAAAGGTCACATATTGCGTAACTCCATTTATATGAAATATCCGGAACAGGCCAGTCCATAGCGATAGGCAAGTTGGTGGTTTCCAGGGTCTGGGTAGGGAGGAACAGGAAGTGACAATTTAATGGTTACAGGGTTTTTGGGGGTGATGAAATGTGTCGGAACTAGAGTGAGGTGGTGGCTGTATAATATGGTAAATGTATTCGATGTCACTGAATTATTCACTTTAAAATGGTTACTTTTATGTTATGTGAATTTCACCTCACTAAAAATAAAATAAAAGAGCTATGGCCGGCACTGGTTGGCTCCAGCCTCCCCCGGCCATGCCAAGAAAAACTAGGATGACAATCCTAGGCAGAAGATACTAGTAAGCGCAAAACTGACTCCCACCTGGCTCGTAAAGTGACCAGTCCAATAAACTCCTCTGCTTCATGAAAATTAATACCTACGTAGTTGGTCTAAACAGGTCCCACAGACCACTACCATCAGGGAAGCCTGAACAGCTCTACTAAACTGACAGCCCCCTATTGGCTCGTGAGTCTTGGCACTGGTCTATTTTCTTCCCGGTGATGTCCAACTCCAACTCAGGCTGGAGAATCTACATAAAGAACCCACAAGACCTGCTGATGTAAGTGACAGTTCCCGGCAGATGACCCCTCCCAGGAACAAATCCCATTCTAATTGCCTCAAGCCTCCTCTTCCTATTCCTTAAAAATTAACATTACCAACAGGTTTAATGAACAAGCAGAGGCCCCTTCATGCCCAAGCACCATGCTTGAACGCTCTCATTTTAAAGGGCGGTGTATAGGCGCTTCATACAGCTTCAAGAAGCGTGTGTTACAAAACCGCCTCACCTATACGGCTTTCACATACCACGGCAGTCCGTTCAATTCAATCCCATAAAACCCTAGCAATATTTAAGTGTTAAAGGTGACTTTCACTATGATATTTATTATTGGGTAATGAAAAATGGGACGGATAGCCTTCAAACCTCCAGACAATGGACTGAACCACGTCTCTTCTAAGCTTTTACTAATAGGATCACCATATTTCCTGGAAATCCCCAGAGTCCCTTTCGAGATTCTCTCTTGGCAGCATGAATTTTCTTGACAGTTTTTTGTGTTTGTTTGTTTCCTAGAGACCAAATCCCGTATCAGTCAGAGGAAACTCAGTTAGTTAAATATTTGGATCTGCCTCTTCCATCAGACTGGACGTTTTTAGGACAATCTTGTCCTTCCCATATGACCAAGAGTTCCCTGTGACTCTTGGTCTCCCCTTGTTGTAGATACCCCTACAGAACCCAATATAAAGGCGCTATCCGAATACAGCGGGAATTCACTCCATGTCACCTTTCCCAACTCTGGACCCTCTTGGGTCCTATGTCCTACTGCTATTATACCAGCTAGTACGCTTATTGCCATCTATTGCTCCGTATGTTTGTGTCCTCAGCAGACTGTGACATCTCTGAGAACAGTGACTGTATCTGACTTCTCTTTCTTTTCCCCGGCATTCAGCACAGTATCTGGTACATTGCAGATGTTAATAGATGGGTCTGCGTGAAATAATAGTTAACTAACTCCGAGAAAACTATAATAGAGCAGAATCATGCATCACAACTCTCTCAATACACAGTTGAGGGCACACGAGAGATTCAGCGATCTTCTTAAAATCCCACAGTTATCAATGATATAATTGTTAGCCGATAGTGGCACCTTGGATAAGACCATCTGAATCCTCTGAAATGCCTGTTAAACTCTGCATCTTCCTAGGTCCCACCGCAGACATACCGAATTGGGATTTCTGACTCAGAGAGCAGAGCCCTGATCGGCCTTAGGACAAGCACCGAGATTATTCTAATGTACGCACATGGGTCAGCACCTCACCTTTAGAGTGTTTACAGCAAGAAAAACTATTTTTCTCCAGTTCCTTGCAGAACAGAAGTAAACTGCTAGTGCCTGATAGCCCTCCATCAAGGAGGTGGCCATGGAGAGTCTGAAGAACTCGCGTGAAGTAAAATGGAGCGTGAAATGCAGGTGCAGCCTTCACACGATGGGTCAGTGTCCCTGTACTCAATGGGAAATCAAGGGCTGCAGGAGAGAAGGATGTGGGCCCAGGGACAGAGCAATCATAGCAAGGGAATCAGGACAACATTTGTTAATATCCTTCTCTGAATAGCCTTTAATCCCCACTACTCTGTCAGAGGTGAGGTCCCCAAATATCCGTTTCGTAACTTCGCTAACTTCACGCTAAGCTCCTAAAAGGTGTGTGTCTTTCTCCCTAAAGAGTCTACATTTTAGGCTTTCTAAACACCACCTATTCACAGAGTTGAAAAGAAATTAGCATCAACTGTGGAGCCATGAGCTGCTGCTTTCAGGGTGTACATTTAGTTTCTGGAATAGAAATGAGCAGGAACTAGCCATCCTCTCTCCTCATTAATAGGCAAGAGTTGCCATCCCTACTAGTTTACAACATGTTAACACAACCCGAGCTGCTCCGTGGTCGTCGTGCCTAGCTTAAGGTGACGTCAAAGGGAAACAAGTAAGTATGTGGTGTCACTGTGTGTATGTATTTAGGCTACAGAGGCAAGCATGTGGGGATGGAAACTTGAATCTGATCAGAATGGAGTAAGCACAGCTCTCAACTCAGTCCCAAGGTAAAACACGAGAGGACCTTCAGTCTTTGTTCCTGCCTCACGGTTTAATGCATACGCCAAGGATCGTGGACATCTAGACTAGGCCAATTTAAGACTAAGGGGAGAAAAAGTATAGCTCAGAGCAGTGCATTTCACACTTGAATATGCTCATGGATCACCAAAGACCTTATTAAAATACAGATCCTGGTCTAACAGGTGTGGTGAGGGGTGTGAGATTCTGCACTTCTAACAGGCTCCTAAATTAAGCCAATGCTTCTGGGTCTGCAGCCCACACCTTGACTAGCAAGGACTTAGAGGAAGTAAGTATTCTGAGAAACAGCTGATGTAGTGCTGTTACCTGAAGGGCTTGTGGAACCATAGATTGCTGCCCCCTCTACGACCACAGTGTGTGGCTCAGGAATTCTGGGGTGGGTCTGGGAATCTGCATCGCTAACAAGTTCTCAAGTGATGCCGATGACATGGTTCAGGAACCACACTTGAGAACCACTGGGGTAGCAGAAGAACACTGGACGTGGAATCAAGCAGAAATGACTTCAAATCTCACTGTGGGGCTCACCTGCTCTGCTCTCTGAACCTGGTGTAAAAGCAGATAATAACTAATATCTGTGGGTTGGTTCATTGGTTTGGGTGGGAGTTAAATGAAATGACGTACATAAAATATTTAGCATAGTTTGTTAGGCCCTCAATAATGGTCAATTGTGAACTTCCTTCCTATTGTCAAGATTAGCCAGAAGGAAGAATGGCTGAATTATAAGAATATCCTGGGACGTGGCTTCACGATATAAGGCATCACATCAAAAGCCAGCTTTGCCCAGAAATCAAGATAATCATGAATCTGGGTATTGTGTCCACTTTGCTTTGCCCATGTCTGATCTTCCACCTCTGACATGTAGACTGCTAGGTAAAACTGAGTGATCAGTTATTTATTTAATTGAGTCTCACACCATGCAAGGCAGTGTGAAAGGTGCCTCTGAGACTGGGAATTGAGCAATATGGTTTCTACTGTCAAGAAATTTATAATCTTGTAGAGGACATTCAGTCCTAAGTAGTGTGAACTTGGCCTGTTATACGCGAGACATTTCATAGGGAACGTGCAAGACAGAATATAAAGACAGTAAGTAGCATTAGTGAAGAGTAAGAAGGAGATTATCTGTAAATAGTAAAGATAGCCAGAAAATAGAAATACTGCTAGTGCCCACTATAGATGCCCAAAGGGCTCTGTATAGGAATAACTATTCCTCTATAGACTACAAGGTCAAAAAAGTAGGCTTTCTTCAAAAACATATTCAACTTCAGATACTCCTGTTACACAATCACTTTGCTGAAATCATTTATATTTTTTAAGACCCAGCCTTTTAGTTATGAGACCACTGAGAGAACAGTATTTACATATAAGTCTGTGGATTTCAACTTTATATAAGAATCACCTGGAAATCTTGGTAGACCATTCACACCCCATGCTACGTGCTCTGGAGATGCGGATTCTGGAGTTCTGAAGTAAGAACATAAACCTCCCAAGCCCCCCTTTCTTCCAAGACAGCACTTCTCCAGTCTGGGCTGAAGGAAAATATTGCTTTTCCCCAAGCACTGAAACTGGCCCTTCTATTCCAGATGGAAGTTTCCAGCAGGTTTTCTCCAAAACCAATTTATAAAACATTTTTGTAACTAAACCAGATCTATAAAAACAGCTTTAAAATCATAATCACAATCATAATAGCTAATATTCCTTGATCTTGCTATGTGCCAAGCTGTACGCTAAGAATTTTTTTCATGGGTCCTTCATTTAACCCGCACAAGGACTCTATGAGTTAACACTCTATTAACTAGTTTTCAGAGAAAGGTCCAGCAAGGTAAAGAAGCATACAAGGTCATACAGCTAGGAGGTACCGTTGCAGGAACCAAAATCTGATATTTCTAACCCCCAAACTTACTATTGTATACTACGCTAAAGTTAGCATTTTGGCTGGGGGTTGGTCAAAAAGGGCAATAGGCAGTATCTCATTGGCTGTGGGTAGTGATCACACATGGCTTCATTTCAAAAGGTGACATTTTGAAAATGACCTTGAATGGGGTAGAAGGTTGATAGGAAATAGAGCAGAAGAGTGTTGCAAAGAGGGGCACAGAGGTGTAAAGGTGGGGAAACTCAGAGGAGTCCTGGTTTCTCTACTCTGCTTACTGTTATGCTTTATTTGCTCCACCTTCACCTTCTCTCTTATTGCCCTGGCTTCAACCTCTGCATCTTAGATTGATGCTTTCTGTGACTTAACCTGACACCTGTACAGGTGGCCTCATGCAGCTTAAACAAAAACTGCACACAAACTAAACTTGTGGAATTGACATATACACACTACTGTATATAAAACAGGTAACCGGCAAGGATCTATTGTACAGCACAGGGAACTCTGCTCAATATTCTGTAATAACCTAAATGGGAAAAGAATTTGAAAAAGAATAGATACATGTATAACTGAATCACTTTGCTGTATGCCTGAAATTAACACATTATAAATCAACTATAGTCCAATATAAAATAAAAAAATTTTTTAAACCGAAAAAAAACCCAAATTAAACATGTAAATCAAATCTAATTCCTCCACTGACTCATTACCATTTCACTTCAAATTGATAATTCAATGTGCCATTTAAAGTTTCTCTCTTTTAGGTTCTCCACCAAGTAGCTAATGATCTGTGAATGAACAGTGAAATACACCAAGGCACTGACCAATAAGTTCACTATTTGCTCCACCCCTCCCTCCTCCATACACAGGATCCCAAAGCCCACCTATTTTACAATTCGAAATATTTATATTGTGGGTTTTCTTAAAAGGGAACACGAATTTAAGCATGCACTTGTTTCTACTCAAAAAGCCGCAATGAACAAAGACCCAAAACCTAGACCAGGCCGGGTGACTACTTTAAGGTTCTCTTTATTATATATGTATGTGGAAGGAAAATAGAATATATTAATGAAAGGTTGCAAGAAGTTCCAAGAGACAGCATCACATTTCCTGAGAAGTAGAAGGTGTAAGTCATACTCAACTTCGTTTCTTAATACTCTATACTTTGAACCCCTAAGAGAATGCCTACTCTGTTAAAAATGTTTCACTTTCTTACTGGGAAAAATAATTCGGCTCATCTATCATTTTCCTGAACTGCCAATTCCAGCTAAAAGCCTGACTTCCCAGGCTTGAACTACTTTCCAAACTATTTTGCTTTTCCTCTGGCATGTAAGCAAAAAAATCTCCTTCTACCATCCGTGTCTCCCCACTGACACCCAAACACAAACAACAGTGTCTGTGGAAAACACAGCCATTTAAAGGCAAAGCGAACACTGCAATTTTTAATGGAGCCAACTCTCGATTTTCTGCCTCTGGAGTGGGGCAGGGATTATGTATGCTCAAGGAACCTACTGATATTTTAAACATGGAAGAAAAAAAAAAACTTGGCCTTTACTGTCAAAGCTTGGTTATTCATACCATGGAGAAGACCTGGAAGGGTGTATAATCCCAAACGGTAACTAATCAAAGCATTTATTTTTTCTTTATATCCTGGATGGTGGTCTTTTCTGCAACAAATTAGCTTGAATGAGCTTCGGCTACTGTTAGCATGGATTTGCCTTCCTTGACAAAGTAAGTAATATTCAGTGGGTGGCTGGGAGGAATGAGGGTGGTAGCAAATGGGACAGGGAGATGAGTGGCCTATAATTAAATACTTTGCAAAGAGACACAACTATGAATAATCAACGCTAGGATGATGGCGTTGTCTATCCCATTTGTTAACTCCTAAGAGGCAAATCTGATCTTCATTCACTTCCTGTGTGTTCTTCCAATTGAGGAGATTTCTTTCATTAAAGATCCTTCCTTTGGACCCATGAGGCACGTCAGGATCAAAGAAACGGAAGACACTGATAGATATCAAAGTGGAAAGTCAATAACATGAGGGCAGGGCTATATTTAGGGTTTTAACTACGGTGTCCCCCGGGCCTGACACCCTGAAGATGCTGTGAAGTGAATGGATCCATACGTCAACCCGGTTCTCAGCTGTACCACTTATTTCCTCATTCCATTCCACTGACCTCCACACTGCTGCCCTAGCCCAGTTCTCTATAATCACCTCCATACCCACCCAGCCTCTACACTTTTCATGCCCAACTGGATGACATGTGATATCTGAGTCTGGCTTCCCAGATCCTTGATGTTGATTTCTTTACCTTGTATGATGCACCCACATAACAATTTGTTGGTAATGACCCACTGATTTGGTAAAGCCCTGATTTCTGGGGTTTGCAGGCTGTTCTTTATGACCTCTACCAGCACAGCAGAACCCTGAGGATGGACTTAAAAGGCTGAGGGGCAACACAGCTAAACCCTGGGGAGGTAAGCAGGACCCAGAGGCACTCAAGACAGGGCCAGGCAGAGGTCAGTATCCTGAACTGGTCAGAGAGGTGGACAATGTACACTTGGGAAAAGCACGCAGCTTATTTATGTGTTATTTGTTCCTTAAGGCCAAGCCCATTCTCAGTCCTGCTGGGAGTTCTCTATAAGGAGTCCTTTAAACATTCTCACTCATTTTTACAATGACGAAAATACCTCTGGTGTCCAGACAAAAGCAGTTTTGTTTTTTGAATGCTTATGCCCAAGGTCTTTAAAGACCGTAAAATGCAATGCTGGGTCAGGAAACGGGTCTTGGTAAGCAAGCAAATGGAGAAGACAGCTCTCTGAGTTGATGGGATTGATGTGTTACCGCACAGGTCAGCCTCACTGTCCATAAAAGCACAGCAGCACGTCTGTTCTAGGAGATCCTTTGGGCTTCTGGAATCACTGAGCCTCCCTCAAGAGGAGAGAGAACGAAGCTCTTCTCTCTAAATCCCAGTATTTTCTGAGCCTTCCTCAGTCCCAGTAGAGTATGGGATTCTAAATGGTACCAGTCCTTCGTTCTAACACCCATAGAGAAGGGAAAAATTTCCCCAATCTGCATAAACTACAGCAGGCACGGACCTTACTGCTGGTCTCTGCCAGAGAACCTTTATTTTTCAAAGTGCACCTCTCTCCAACAGCCCTTCCTTGGTCAACCACATTCTCCCTCCGGGCAGGGGAACTCTCTATATGTGAGCAAAAGAAAAAGTGAGGGGACTTAGTGTACAAGATAATAAGAGAAGGAAAACCATAAAAATAATAAAATACATAATATAAAATATGGTAGAAAATTTTCAAACATGTAATTGATTATAATAATGTCATTGGGATTTGGAGGGGCTCAGTAAGAAAGCCCTTTTTTCCTGAAACCAGAGGATTGGAAAGACATAACCCCTCTAGCATGTTTAAATGGGTTAAAGTCTCTGTTAAAACATAGAAATTTGTTGGAGAAAGGGAACCCTCTTGCCCTGTTGGTGGGAATGTAAATTGATACAGCCACTATGGAGAACAATATGGAGGTTTCTTAAAAAACTAAAAATAGAATTACCATATGACCCAGCAACCCCATTACTAGACATATACCCTGGGAAAACCATAATTCAAAAAGAGTCATGTACCACAATGTTCATTGCAGCTCTATTTACAATAGCCAGGACATGGAAGCAACCTAAGTGTCCATCGACAGAAGAATGGATAAAGAAGATGTGGTACATATATACAATGGAATATTACTCAGCCATAAAAAGAAACGAAATTCAGTTATTTGTAGTGAGGTGGATTGACCTAGGGTCTGTCATACAGAGTGAGGTAAGTCAGAAAGAGAAAAACAAATACTGTGTGCTAACACATATATATGGAATCTAAAAAAAAATAGGTTCTGATGAACCTAGGGGCAGGACAGGAATACAGACTCAGATGTAGAGAATGGACTTGAGGACACGGGGAGGGGGAAGGGTAAGCTGGGATGAAGTGAGAGAGTGGCATGGACATATATACACTACCAAATGTAAAATAGCTAGCTAGTGGGAAGCAGCCGCATAGCACAGGGAGATCAGCTCGGTGCTTTGTGACCACCTAGAAGGGTGGGATAGGGAGGGTGGGAGGGAGATGCATAAGGGAGGGGATATGGAGATATATCTATATGTATAGCTGATCCAGTTCGTTATAAAAACAGAAACTAACACACCACTGTAAAGCAATTATACTCCAATAAAGATGTTAAAAGAAAAAAATGTGATGTGGCTGTGAGGATGGGGGTAGCAGATTAGACTAGGTATCAATGCTAATCTTAATAGGCCATACCACGGCTTTTTCTGGAACATGAGCTTCCATCACCCATGCCGGGCACGGCAAACAACCCCAACTTGCCACCCCCAGAGGTGAGTTTGGCTTCAGTGCAGACTCCGGTTCCCAGCAATCCCTGTTCCTTCTACATCTGCCTTCCCTATCCCCACACCGAAGGGACAGGCTGAAAGCTCAGAGGGAGTGAGGGCTCCTACTTCTCTAGGACGTAGAAATCCCACCAAGGAGGCATAAAACTGTTAACTCCAAATAAAGAGAAGCTGCTCTGATGCCTCTGCTCCCTTGGGCCACATGCGATGGGTTCTCCCACAGAAGGAGAGGGGGAAGGATAATGGGCTGTGTGATTCCGGGACGTGGGCACACTCCCTGCCAGGGGAAACTTAGAAACAGTGGAGTCAGTAAGGCTACCGACCTGCAGCCAACCTCACCTCCCTCCGAGCAGGAGAGGGTCCCAGCGTTTACAAAGAGTTCTGAGTGCCCTGTCTCTGCGTCAAAGCCCCTGGGATGGTCTGACCACAACAAAGCACTTACCGAATGATTTTGCTTTCTGCTGATAAAATAGAACCAGACTGGTTCCACTGCAACCATACATACCATTCAGACAGAAAGGGAGGGACCACGTGACCCAGGCAGGGAGCAATGTGGCTAGAATTCATTGCACTGCTGTGAAACAGGAGAGGAAGGGGAGCACAGAGATGGGGCCCCAAAGGAAGAGACGGGAGACTGAACAGGAGAGCAGAAGGAACCAGCCTGGCAGTCCTGTGTTTGTGATTCTTCATTCTCAATCCCCTGTGGGCATCTTACACGGTCCCCCGCCCCCTCCATAGCCAGTAGTATGTCAAGAAACTGTTGTCCCCACCGTCAAACCTGTCACTTCCTGAGCACATGCTGTATGCCAGCCATTGTGTGAAGCACTTTCATGGGCTACCTCATTTGAAAACAACACCCTAGAGGATAAGCATTAATATTATTCCCATTTCACAGATAAGGATACTGAAGCTTTCAGGACTCAAACTACTCACTCAAAATAACACTGCTAATAGGTAGTAGAGCCTAGAATTCAGGTCTGCCCGAAGCCAGCATGGGGGCTCTTAAACACCACACCAGACCGCTGCAAAACAGCAACCACCTAAGTCAAAGCCTATTCCCATAGCCCCCGAAAGGGTCGCCAAAGCTACTCAAGTTCCCCAACATGAATGAGGATTCACCGGCCTGAAGAAAAAGCACAGCATGGAGCAAACACACTTTTCTTTTGGGTGGGTGTACGTATGCGTGGTTAATTTTTTGAAAAAATTGTGTGCTGCTGAATAGAGCAGCCATGAATCCCCTCTTGAATCAAGGTGCCTCCTTAACATTACAAAATAATTTAATGTAGACAATATATTGAAGTCAACATACACAGAGTTCACGGGTGAGCGTGCCTCTGTATTTACTTCCGACATAAACAGAAAGAACATTTAGCAGCCACTCAGAAATCTACCATGTGTCCACTCTCTTCCAAAAGTAACCATTATCCTCTCTTCTATTAACATTCATTTCTTTTGACCATTTTTAAATGTTATATCAACAGAACTACACTTGCTTGTATGGCTCTACATTCTATGAGATTAATTCATCTTGTTGCTTGCTTATAGCAGCAAAATCTCTTTGCTGTATAGTATTCCGTGGTATAAATATTCCATAACTTATTGGCCCATTTTCTATTAATGGACATTTGAGTTGCTTCCAGATGGTGGCTTTTATTGCTATGAACATTCCTTTATGTGCCCTGTGGTGCACATATGCATGCATTTCTGTATGATATATACCTAAGAGTAGAATCGATGGGTCATAAGCTACGTATATGGCCAGGTTTAGTAGCTGTTGCCAGTTTTTCAAGGTGGTTATAACAGTTTCCATCCCTCTCAGCAGTGTACAAAAGTTCTAGTTACTTTACATCCTTGCCAACACTTGGTATTGTCTATTTCTCATTTTAGCTAATATGTTGGCTATATGAAGCATCTCAGAGTGGTTTCATCCTGCATTTCCTGATGACTAATAAAGTTGATCAAGTTTTCATATGTTTACTGGAAATTTAGATATCTTCTTTGATGAAATGTCAGTTCAGGCCCTTTGCCCACTTTTCTATTAAGTTATCAGTTTGTTTTAATGATTTATAGGCATTCTTTATATATTCCAGATATGAGTCCTCTGTAGCATATATCTTACGAACATCTTTTCTTATTAAGTGACTTATCTTTTTACTCTTATAATGCTTTTGTTGAACAGAAGTTATTTAGTTACTTAAAGTTCAATTTATCAATATTTTCCTTTATGGTCAAAGCTTTGTGTGGCCTAGTAAGAAATATCTGCCTATCCAGAAGCCATGAAATTAATCTCTTATGTTTTTGTTGAGGAGCTTCATGATTTTAACTTTCACATTTATATCTGTAATTCTTCAGGAATGGTTCTGTGTAGAAGTAAGATAGGAGTTAAACTTCTTTTAAAAGATAATAGGGTATTCAATAGACCAAGTTACACTTTTTTAAAAGCACACCCTCTGTATCACACCATTTCAATGTTACTTTTGTGATAAATCAAGCAACTATATACATATATTATATATATATAATATATATATATAAAATATATATATATATATATCTGTCTACTTCTGGGCTCCATTCCACTGGTCTATTTTTCTATCTTTGTGCTAATACCATACTGTCTTAATTACTGCAGCTTTAAATAAGTCTTGGTATCTGGTAGTGTAATTACTCCAGCTTATTTTATTTTTTTCAAGACTGTCTTATATACTTTTGGTCCATCACATTTTTTCTATAAATTTTAGAATCAGCTTGCCAAATTCCACAGAAAAAGTACACTGGAATTTTTACTGGGCCTGTTTTGAATTAACAGATGAGTTTCGGAGAGAATTAACCACATAAACATGGTTTTATTTTCAGTGTATTTAGCCCTTCTTCAATTTCTCTCAGCAATGTTTCGTAATCTCTTCTGTATCAAGGCCTTGCTCGCTGTGTACTACTCTATTCATTATCTTATTATATTACCTACATATTTATCAGACATTATTTGATGCTATTATACCCAGAACCTTTTTAATATTTTTTATTTTCTATTTGCTTATCATCACATAGCATTTTATATAAATATACAAAATATAGATATATGGTGTGTGTATATATATGCACATACATATTGTATCCAGTGACCTTGCCATATTCACTTATTAATTCTAGTGGTTTGTTTACATTTCCACACAGACAATTGCGTTATCATTTCCTTCTCTTCAATCCTTATACATCTGATTTCTTTCTTGTCTTTTCCACTGGATAGAACCTCCATTATAATGCTGAATGAAAGAGGTGATAGTGGGCATCCTATTCAATTCTCAATCTTAGGGGAAAAAACATTCAAAACTTCACAATTAAGTGTGATGTTTGCTGTGGGTTTTAAATATATATATATTGGCCGTGCCCCATGGCCATGGTGGCGGCGGTGGGGGCCGGAGGTCGTCCGGGACAGGTTCCCCTGGGCGCTCCCCCATGGAGGAAGAGGCGTGCACGGCTGCAGCCCCGGATGCTCGCACTTCCCACTGGACGGCGACGAAGGCGGTGGCCGCGCGTGCGGCGGGCCGGCCAGAGGCGAAATATATCATTGGCTGCTGCTTTGGGGGTTGAACGTCCTTCTGGGTGTCCATTGTTGTCCCCACGTAGCGCGGAGGAACTTCTCTGCGCTTCCAAGCAGATTCCGATTTGCCGCTGTGTCCACGGATATCCTGTTTTCAAACTATTTGAAGACTGCATCACCCTGCCTCCAGCACCAGCAGTTTCTCTGTTCTTGATCAATGTGATTCACAGGAACTTTTAAGGTAACAAACGAAATGA
Source organism: Lipotes vexillifer (assembly GCF_000442215.2). NCBI lineage: Eukaryota > Metazoa > Chordata > Mammalia > Artiodactyla > Lipotidae > Lipotes > Lipotes vexillifer. The sequence continues at coordinate 5,066,370 of NW_006798383.1, read as the reverse complement.
GCCAGGGCCGTGGAAAATATGACATTTATATTGGTCTGGGATTGGCTATGAGTTCCAGCATTTTCATTGGAGGGAGCTTCATTTTGAAAAAAAAAAAAAGGCCTTCTGCGTCTTGCCAGAAAAGGCTCCATGAGAGCAGGCCAAGGTGGCCATGCATATCTTAAAGAATGGTTGTGGTGGGCTGGACTGCTATCAATGGGAACTGGCAAGGTGGCCAACTTTGCTGCGTGTGCCTTTGCACCAGCCACCCTAGTGACTCCGTTAGGGGCACTCAGTGTCCTAGTGCGTGCCATTCTTTCTTCATACATTCTAAATGAAAGACTTAACCTTCAGGGAAAAACTGGATGTTTGCTAAGTATTCTGGGATCTACAGTTATGGTTATTCATGCTCCAAAAGAAGAGGAGACAGAGACTTTAAATGAAATGTCTCACAAGCTAGGAGGTCCAGGTTTTGTGGTCTTTGCAACACTTGTGGTCATTGTATCCTTGATATTAATCTTTGTATATTTATTTCATCACATTAAGGAAGTTCTCTTTTCCAGTTGGCTAAGAGTTATTGATATGAATGAGTACTGAGTGTTATCAAATATTGGTTCTGCATCAACTGAGACTATCATATGATTTTCTCCTTTATTATGTAATTGTGGTGAATTACATTTCATTTTTTTAAGAAGATGTTGGGGGTAGGAGTTTATTAATTAATTTATTTATTTTTGCTGTGTTGGGTCTTCGTTTCTGTGCGAGGGCTTTCTCTAGTTGTGGCAAGCAGGGGCCACTCTTCATCGCGGTGCACGGGCCCGTCACTATCACGGCCTCTCTTGTTGCGGAGCACAGGCTCCAGACACGCAGGCTCAGTAGTTGTGGCTCACAGGCCTAGTTGCTCCGCAGCATGTGGGATCTTCCCAGACCAGGGCTCGAACCCATGTCCCCTGCATTAGCAGGCAGATTCTCAACCACTGCGCCACAGGGAAGCCCCGAATTACATTTCATTTTTATTTTTATTAAAGTCACCTTGCATTCCTGAAATAAGCCCAACTTGGGTATGATATATTATCCTTTTTATATTTTGCTGGTTCAAATTAGCTAATGCTTTATTAAGGATGTTTGCATCTATGTTCATGAGGGGAATTAATCTGTAATTTTTATTTCTTTTAATGTCATTCTCAGGTCTTGGTATCCAGGTTACGCTGCCCTCATAATGAGTTGGAAAAACTGCTGCCTTTTTCTATTCTCTGAAGAATTTCTCTAAGATTCCTGTTATTTTTTTCCCAAACATTTGGAAGAATTCACTGACTGGTGAGGCCTTCTGGGCCTGGTGACTTCCTGGTGGGAAGACTTTTCATCACAGATTCAGTTTCTCCGATAGACACTGGACTCCTGAAATTTTCTAGTATTCCAGAATATTTCAACAGTTTCTCTAGAAAACTATAGTATCTGACTCCTAGAAGTCCTCAGGAAATGCTCCAACCCGTTTCCACATTGGTCAGGCTCTCCTTCACAGTCCAGATCTTTTATAGTTGATCTCCTTGACTCTCATCCTATCTCGGCATTGCCTCTCTGATGAATACAAGATGTTTTTATCATTAAAAAGGAAAAGACAACCCCTGTCCTTGCAGCAGGGTGATTTATTGAGAATTTCACACAGCAGGATAACCTATTAAGACATAACATTGTGTCTTCTTTCTCAGTGCTCCAGATTCATCAGGCTGTAACAAAAGCTAAGTCCCATTTCCCCACATAAACCTTCCTAGACAAGCAGCCAGGGCTTGGTTTCCAAGCACTGGAGACTCTCTTTTCCCCCAAAGGGGACATCACAGCTTTTTTGTTACTGTGTTTCAGAGCCTGAGCACGAAGAGAAAGAGGCTTGTACTTGGAAGCCAATGCTAAAATCATCTTTGCTTGTTTCTCCAAGGCCTAGACCAGTCCAGGGCACTTAGCCAGATTGTCCAAGTTTTGGTGCTCTGGTTGAAAAGAGAAAAGTCCAAATCCTTAAAGTCTTATTCAATAACAGTAAGAAGAGTTGTTGCTCTCTTAGCCTGATCAGCAGCATTCGGAGTGGCAGAAACTCAAACAGGGGTGCCTGTGAGTACCAACTGTGTGTGTGTATATATATATATATATATATATATATATATATAAATAGCCTGTGAATGAAGTCAGTAGCCTTGAGAACCCTCAGGAAAGTATGCACAGCGCAATCCAAAACAGAGGGAGTAGAGATGGCTTCGGAGGGAGCCATGGCTGAATGGACCAGAAGGACACTTGTCAAGGGCCAAGTGTAGTGAAGACCGTCACCAAATGAGGTTAAAGATGTTCCCACTCTTCCCTGGGTTGTGTAAAGCCCAGCGTTTTTACATGACTCACGGGGCAGAGAGCCAGAAAGAATAACTGGTATGAAATAGATCAATAAGTCTAGCAATTAAGGACTCCAGCTCCCAATTTCTTTTTTCATTTTTCAATAAAAACAAATTTAAGAATTTTAAATGTGGTCTGTCTTTTAATCTCCAAGTGTTGTGGAACTATGCTCGCATCTCTCTGCACTTTTTGGAACAGGGTCAGTGTGGCAACCGACCAGGAAATTAATTTTCTAAGTAGGTTTCGGTGAGGCTAGTCACTTCATAGAGCTTCAGAAACAGCTTGGCCTGCCTTGACCTCCCTCTTTCCCAGTGGTACTTCCACCCAGAGGACAGAAAATGTCCTCTAAACATCCAGCGTGTGGGCCCAATGGGACAGCCTTAAGGAAGTTCGGAAGAGTAGCGGCAGGAACGTGATATGGAGTTCAGACGGTTCACCTGCTTTCGGCACTTTCTTGGGTTATTTTCACTCAGTAATGGCTTATTAATTTCAGCTTAGTTGAAATGAATGTCAACCCAGTGCCACCCACTGTGTTAGGCACCAGGAAGCCTGGACAGATAATGCATGGTTCTGGCTCTGAGGGATTCAGTGTTTAGCAGGGGGAGACAGAGACGTGAATGGCTGAGCTGCAGGGAGATTTATACTAGGAGAGGAGATAAACGGAATGCTGTAAAAGCACCAGGGAGGGAGTGATCAATTCCACCACAAATGTCCCCCTCCCCTTCCTCGTCTCCCACCCCCCAGCAGAAGGTGCTAGGCTCTGGATTCTGGCAGGGGATGCTGGGGAAAGATTATAAGCTATCACAGCTAGAAGCCATTAGTCCCACTGCAATGACAGGAGAAGCCAGCAGAAGGCTGAACGCAGAAGGAGAGTCCAGGATGGGGCAGCCAAGCTCAGGTGCCATCTGGACCCGGAAAGCAGATCCGGGAAGCTGGGCTAAAACCTGAAGCAAAAGCCCTCTTGCTCAGTTAGCCCTCCACACGCCGTGCCCAGGGAAAGGCTGAGAAGCATCGACAGATGGCTGGGATCCAGCAACCCTGGAAATGCCTCCAACACCTGCACTACGGTCTCCCTCCAAGGCAGCAACGAGAATGCTGTGCTCTGAGAGCGTGCAAGACCTTGCACCAGGCGCTGTGATGGGTACAAGAATGGGAAAACTCTGTCCAGACCCTGAAAGATCTAACCGAATTTCTATAGGCAGAAACATTAAAAGATGGTACACAAAGTGAAAAACGCCAGTCAACGTGGGAGGAAATACTGGGTGAGTTGACAGGTAAAGGTCTCTAGCAGGAGATGACTCTGTACGGGGCCCTGAAGATGGTCCAAATTCAAGTAAGCAGAAAGAGAACAGGGAGAAGAATTCCAAGAAGACACTATGAGCCCAAGCACAGGAGCTGCCAGGACAGGCGAAAGGGAACGTGGAGTGTCTGAATCCTACAAGAGTAGCAGAGTACAAGTTAGATGGGGCAGGAGGAAACATCTGGTGCAGGTGAGGGGGTAGCTTTAATCCCATGAGTTTGGCCTGAGTCCTGAAGGCAATGGGCAGTCACTAGCAGATGGTTTTTTTTTCTTCTTTTGCGGTACGCGGGCCTCTCACTGTTGTGGCCTCTCCCGTTGCGGCGCACAGGCTCCAGACGCGCAGGCTCAGCAGCCATGGCTCACGGGGCCAGCCGCTCCACGGCATGTGGGATCTTCCCAGACCAGGGCACGAACCCGTGTCCCCTGCATCGGCAGGCGGACCCTCAACCACTGCGCCACCAGGGAAGCCCTGCTAGCAGATTTTGAGTGGGGTAGGGACTGCATAAAAGCAAATTATCTCACATAACACTTCTCCCTGAAAAACATCCCTCCCTGACCAATAAAGGCCACTCAATTGGAAGATGTCAAAGCACAGCCTAGTCTCAGATTATAAACTTACCTCCCAACTACTGAGAGCCATATCAGCTTGAGAAGGTTTGGTCTCTGCACCAAATTTATTTCCCAGTCAAAAATTTAAGGCACTAACAACAGTAGAGAAAGAGGCAAGCTGAGGTTCAATGGGTTCCCAAAGCACCAAAAGGAGGCCCTGGAGGTACAGAGAACACATTAAGCAGCAGCAAAATCAAAGGGTAAGACTGGAGTCCAAACTCTGCCCATCAGTCACCCTCCACCAGGTCAAGCGTCCACCACTTGGCTGGCTTCCATCCCCACTGGTGCTCAAATGTGAACTGGTCCTCACTGCTGTGCCTTGTAATTAAACGGAAGAGTACACACAAGCACTGCCAAAGGAGAGGGGTCAAACACGTGGGAAGCATCATTTGGAAGTGCCCAGTGGTGTGGCAAGGTGCGTGCAGCAGTGGGATTCTGCCGCCGCTTTGCTGAGTGACCTTCAATACACCCCCTGGAGGTGAGAAAGAAGAGATTCGCCCATTCCTATTGAAGCAGGCATGGGGACTGGGGCACCTGCCTGGAGCTTATCAGTGGAGGGCTGTCCACCCAAAACCCAAGCTTGACTTGGCTGGGATGAACTGGAGGAAAACATATCACAGGCACCATCTATATTCAGATAGTCAATGTTGCTTTGCCTCGTAGTAAGTGAAGGTGACATGAGCTTTCAGTCAAACAGAGAGAACTTAAACTGGCTTACAAAACACATATTCAGTGTTAGCAATCTCTTAGAATGGAACTTGAATTTTATAGTGAATGCCTGTAATAAATTTAATATTCAGCTTCCTGGCATTCAAATTAATACTCACTTTTTCTAGAATATGCTTAATTTCTAAAGCGAAATTCAGCTGCAACAGCGACGTGTAAACCACCGATCCACTTTGCAAACTCTAACTCATCTTTTAAGGCTTAGTCAAATGTGACCTCTGTTCCAAATCTTCCTACTAACCACTTATGGTCAACTTAATCACTCCCTCCTCTGTGTTACCAAAGCATTTGACACATACCTTTATTCTAATATGTTTCCCTGGTCAGAGACCAAGTCTTGTTCATCTTGATGACCCCTGTGCCTGGCACTGTGCTAACCACAGAGTAAATTTTTAATAAATGTTTTCTGAATTGATGTCGAACAGGGTTTATTTGCTCTCAATCCTAGGTTCAACAACAAGAATCGCAAACATACCGTATTGTGGAATTTACCTTTGTTTGCCAAGACTTATATGTGCTCTTAAGCATAAGCCTGTCTCCTAGGATCTAGACCTATAAATCCAACTGCCTAAAAGCCTTCATACCTGGATGTTGTCAAACTCAACATGCCCCTACCAAACTGATTATCTTTTGCCCCAAATCTGTTCTTTCTCTGTAGTTCATCTATGTCTTACAGACATCCCCAACCTCCACTCATTTACCCAGCCAGTCAACTGAAATCCCGAAAACCACCCCTAAATCTTTTGTATCCCGACATGCAAGCAAGCACTAAGTTGAGCTGATTCCCTCTATCCCTTCTCAAAGCCCACCCCTCCTCACCATCCTTCCACCACTGCAGGAGTCCATGTCCCCTCATCCCTTGCCCAGAGCATCATGTCAGCCACTAGTTTTCTGCTTGCTTTATTTCAGACATACAGTTCTATAACTTGGCTTTTGTTTTTTCTTATATGTGATGAACAGCTTTTAATATCAACAAACCTAATCTTCAATCACTACATAGTATTCCACCACACTAATGTATTTTAATTGACTAATAAACCTCTCATGGTTGGGCATTCATGTGACTTCTAATCTTTTAAATGATCATTTTAAAAATAATAATTTTTATAATAAGGCCAATGTCATACTGGACTCTGATGTCATTCTCACCATCCTTCACCCTGTTCCCTGAGTGACCTTTCTAAGAAAGGTGCAATATTCTGCTAAGAATATTCTGCTAAGAACAAAACAAACAAACAAACTCCATATTCTGCTAAGAACAAAACAAACAAACAAACAAACACTCAACACCCTAGCCCAGAACAGCAGACCCTTACTCATGTGGCCCTTTACCACCTCTCTTTCCTCCTCTGCCACCTCCTCACGTGTGCTCTCACCCCACGCCCTGCAAAGCTCTTGGGGCTTCCTGAACATACCTCACTCTCTCACATGTCTAAGCCTTCACGCATGTTATTTCCTCTGCCCAGAAAACCCTCCCCAACCCACCCCTGCCAAGAGTCCTCAGTAAACTCCTCCTGATGCACTGACTTGGCTTCAATATTAGGTTCACTGTGAGCCCTCCTGGCCCTGCCTGGTAGGATCAGCACCTCCTTCCTCTGTGACCCAGAGCATTTATCACCCTCCTGGACATGCCTCCATGAAAGCCAAAGTCCAGGACGCAAGACACACTGCAACATATTCGTTAGATAAATGAATTTATCTTTCCTCCAACTAGACCAGTGGCTCTTGATGCATTTAAAATGTGTCCAAGGTCAAAGAACTGATACTGTTGAGAAGGACAACGAGAAGCTCGGACAGGTAAGCTCGGAACCACGTGCCAAACCACAAACACGTACAGACTTCTCCCAGGGACGCTGGGCAGCTCGTGAAAGTTTCTGAGTAAGGAGTGCCATGATCAAAGTGGTGATTCCTAAAAAATCAATGACCCATTCTGACTGCTGTCATTTTTTGAGCGGATGGCTGGGGTAAGGGTCTGCTTCCCCTCCCTCCCTCGCTTCCAGAGGCTGATGGTCCAAGACCCCAAGTACCCGCCCCAAAACTTCAGGGTAAACTCAGCACGCATGAGTTCATATGCAAGCAGCTGGAGGACTAAAGAGAAAGCATCTTTATAGCTGCTCGACAGGAGAGGATGACTTGGAGTACTTTTAAGCATTTGCAGTTGTCTGAGGACCAGCCGCGGCAAGACAGGCTCTCCGGACAGCCACGTCACGAAGCTGTTAGTGCTGAGGAAATCTTCTCTGAGAGATACCTTTTTACAACCTTGCGTCTATGAGGCTGGTCTCCTCTGAGCTATCAAATGCTGGTGCTCTGTGATTTGGGATTGAGGCAGGGAGGCTGAGACCAGGAAGCCAGCACTTTATTATTCCAAGCCGACTTTCCAGAGCTAAGCTGCATGCTAAGATTCTGCTCTGACATCAACTCACTCCTCTCCAAAGGTCCAGAGCGGCGTCAGGAAACCTTCCATGCATATATCTGCTGTCACTATCCCCCCAGGGATGATTAAAGTTTGGAGGTTCAGGCCAGCGACCACTTTGGATAATTGCATCCTATCTCTCTGCTCCTCTTCCTCTGTGTCTGTCCTTCTTGTCTGGCCTGGCCTGACTGTTTTCATCAGTCAAGTGCCTCTCCTCTCACCATCCCCCAACAAGGGAAAGGTACCCTATGAAAACGGGCTGCCCATAACCTGACAGTCCCAGTCAGGAACCCCGCGCCCAGGCCCGCCATGCACCCCATGGCCTGGCCTCCTGCTATCTTCCCTTCTGGCTGGTCTTTCTGTTTGGGGCCTTTTCTCACCCTTTGGACTTTAGCACCTTCTTTCTTTCTCCAACTTGGACCTTTTCCCAGACTCTCCTCTGATTTTGCTGCCCTTGCCTGCTCTGGGTCCAAGATGGCCTTGGGGACCTTATCCGTGGCCATGTGCCCTTGGGCAGTTCCCCACCTGAGTCACCCTGGTCTGAAAGACTGACCTGGCCTCTTCTGGTCCCAGTGCCCTGGAGACTCTAGGTTTACTGGACGGACAACAAGAGCCTCAAAGCTCGCAGCTGTCAGTGTCCTTGGCCACCCGTCTGCCTAGGTCTGTCTGCACTGTGCAGCGTCTTTCTGGGCCACTTCACAGGAAGAGCGCTGGGCTTGAAGCCAGAAATCTGACGTCCAAAACCATAGTTCCGCCATCAAGTGGCCGGGCAACCTTGAGTAAGTGAGAGTCCCCCGCCTAGGGACTCAGTTTCTTCATCAGTTTAATGAGAGGCTTGAACCAGACGACCTTCAAGTCACCTACCAGAGCCACACCTCTCCAAACCAATCACTCGATGCCGGAGAGAGGGCCTGAGTGCCCAGGGCTGAGGGCCATTCGTACATGGGCAGCTTCAACGTGGGATCACTCCTTGTTTGTAGGCACCGGTTGTCCTGACATCGGGGCAATGATCAGAGTGATAGTAATGGTATTTACTAACCGGACACCCGGACTCAGTCACTGGCCAACCATTTGCAAGCATTTTTCATTTAATCCTCCTATCAGCCTATGAGATGGGTACTAGCATTATCCTGATTATACAGCCGAGGAAACGGAGGCTTAGAAATAGTTAATAATGTTCCCAAGCTACCAGCTGCTAAGAGGTAGAGCCAGGATTTGCACAAAGTGGCTTCTTGCCCAAGTGGAAAGAGACCCCTGGGGACCCGGCCAGCCCCACCCTTGGGGGCTCCAGAGTGGGAATGCCAGAGCCGAGGCTTGCTGCACACCCCAGAGAACTACTGAACGCTCAGGCATTTTCCACAGGCGACAAACCACCCCATCTTCCCTAGTCTACTGTCTGTCAAATATTGAAGGAAACTCGGCACCCCTGTGTTCCTCTGACTTCTCCTCTCCACAGTGGACATTTTCCACAACTTCTCAGCACAGGACCATGGCATTGTTGGACTGAAGGAAACACATCCCTCTGCATATCTACACTCCTTTTTTAGATATGTAAAGAGCAGTTTCCAGAAGGTCACCATGTCCATCTAAGCCGAGGGAGGCCAATATGACACCATACTAAAAGCTTATGTTTCCAATTTGGGCAACCTGGGTCTGAAGCCTGGCCTGGCATCTCCGTAGCTCGGAGAACTCTGTCTTTTTGCTTTGATGCATTCTCTCTCTTTTTCTCCCCCCGTGAGTGCCCGCAATCACTCTCACTCTCTCGTCTCCCTAATGTATTTACTTTATATATATGCATATTTTAAAGCCTTTATTGAATTTTTCACAATATGACTTCTGTTTTATGTTTTGGTTTTTTGGCCCCGAGGCATGTGGGATCCTAGCTCCCTGACCAGGGACGGAACCCGCACCCCCTGCGTTGGAAGGCCAAGTCTTATTAACCGCCAGGGAATTCCCTAACTTTATATATTTTTGTAAGGAAAGTGTTCATGTAAAACCATGAGCATGGCACACAGTAAGTGCTCAACAAACTTCTTTCTTTCTAACACCCGTGCTGGACTTAGAACCTGGTCCTGATGTCTCGTCTAAGGGTTGCTGTCATAACTACAGTCTCTGAGGTCTTGGGGAACCTGCTTCTCTCCCAGCTCTCAGCCCCACATGAAAGTCCCACTTAAATACCACCTCTGCCGGTGCAGGGTCCAAGCCTGAAGCGCCTGCATGCTTCCTGGGCCTGGCACTGAGCACCCACCCAACAGCAACGAGCTCCCCAGACGTGCGCTTTCAAGACAGATCATCTGTACACCACCAAGAGGGAGCAATGAATCCGGGTGTGCATCTGCACAGATGGAGGTGGCGTTTCGTGGGGTTACAATGCCGGAGGGCTCCCTGGGGCTCTGGAGCCAGGCAGACCCGGATGCGAAGCCCTGTTCCAGCAGCTCTACGTGCCTAATGGGGCTTGGGTGATAATGGGAGGAAACTGGCTCTGCACATACTACCCAGGGCTGGCAACCATCGCTTTTAATTTATTCTCCATTAAGTGAGATAGAAGCAATCAATGGATCGGTGAGAAGGCACACAAGGCAGGTGGCTGGATAGAGGGAGAAAAGGAAGGGATAGAGAGAGGACAATTCTTTTGTTGTTTTGGAAGTTGAACAGACTTTGCCTAATGCTGGTTTGAGGAAGGGGTAGATTCATTTTCCCAGGATGAAAAAGTTGGCTATTAGAAATGGGCTACCTGGGAACTGGGAGGCATTGCTGAGCAGAGGGGAAGCCAAAGAGAGGTACATGGAACTGGGGTCACACTGTTGAACCCCTACCCTGTGCACTCTATATACATTATGTTATTTCATTCTTAAATTTGCCTTTCTTAATCCCATTGTGAGCCCCACTTACAGATGAGAAAGCTAAGGCTTAGAGAAGGTAAACTGTACATCCAAGGTCACACAGCCAGGCACGGGGTGTGCTGTGAAGCCCTTCCCTCCACATCATCACTCCTCGCTGGGCACCACCGAGGAACCAGGAACAGCGGGAGACTTTCTAAGCTGAACATGACTATTCAGTATAGCTAGTCAAGTACTGAACCAATAAGGGAACTGTTGCCAAATGTGCATACATTATTGGATAAGTGAGAACTTTGTAGCATTAAAGATGCTATAACTTTATCAAACCTATAACAATTAATTTTGAAAATACATGGAGAACTTAGTAAATATCATGCACATGAGGTCAGGAATATAGATTCCCTCTCCAGAAAAAATAAGAAATGGAGGAAAAGAATAACTATAGTCATTTTTTTCAGATTTTTTCCCCCAAGGCTAGTAAATTAATAAATTTTATGTGAGAAGGTTTGCATGTCTGAGGAGATAAAATTAGAATACCAATATTTATTAAAAATATCCAAGTATACCAGTATCCTTTTCAGAGTATCATATGTTAAACATATGTAATAAATGCTGTAACATCCAAGATGACAGTATTTTTCCCATCTCTGGCAGCTGAGAGATATTCACATACATTTCTTGTACCTCCATCCTCTCTGGTTCATTTCTTTCCTCCGTTTGGTCATCATAAGACAGCCCGGCCATTGCTCAGGGTGAGACTCGGGCTGCGGAGGGACAGGGCTGTCTGTCTGCTCCTGTCCCCAGGGACCCTCCGCATGGGGCTGCCAGCACCAAGCTGGGCCCTCATTTATCACTGAGGTCAGCGTCTCACTCTGCATTGCTGGTTCTGACGCCAACATGCGGGGACCGGGACTTGCTTGCTCCAAACCCGCCCTCGAGCCATTTGGCTGCCCGAGGATCCCAGGATGCTCGCCCCTCATTACCCGGACATGCTCACCAGCAGAGCGTGTGCTGAGCGCTGATGTCTGTCATTCTGACCTTGGGCTGGTAACGCGGGGACCAGCTGGGGGCGAGGTGTGCGTGGCAGTAGCAATCTCTCTGCTTGGTTGAGCTCACCAAGGAAGAAACAAACAGTTGCTTCTTTCACTGGTGGTGGTGGTTTTTGTCACAAATATCTCTACTTCAGGGGCAGTGAGACCATTTGCTATATAACTGTGCGTCAGAATATTAGGAAGAACGTATCGCTCTGGCTTCCCAGGCTCTTTGCAAAAATTGCTCTTTTGCCTGTGATACTCAGAAAACACACCCAGAAGGTCTGGTGAGGGCAGGGCAGGGAGAAGAGACGGAACAGGATGCCTGATCCAGGCACCTCATTGGTCCACGGGGCTCTCGTCAGTCAGCCTTTCTCCTACGCAGCTCTCACGCTATCAGCCCCTAGCTCAGAAGCCTGCTATGGCTCCCCATGCCCTCCGCACTGAGTCGTTAACTCCATCCCTGAGCCTCGATGGGTCTACAATATATAGCCCCACCCATCTCTCTCTCGACTTGCTGCTGCTAAACGCAATATGCCTATTAAGACCTCCAAACCCTCATTCTCCTATTGAGATTGTCATTTCTATTCCCTCCTTCTCCAAATTGCAAGATTTCTTCCAAAGTCTGCCCGATTTTTGCCTCTATCTTTCACTGGCTCTGATTATGCCACAGGACAGCATCTTTCTTCAAGCTTGGTGCAGTATTAACTCTTGCAGTGATTACTAACGTTTGCATAATGCTCTTTGTTGAACATCTTCTAGACGCACACAGATGCGTGTGTGTGTGTGTGTGTGTGTGTGTGTGTGTGTATAAAACCCAAAACCAAGAAAAATAAAATTAAAAAGCATAGGTTAGGCAAACATAAATCATGAAGAAGTACATAAAGAGCTAATTCTTATTATTTCTCTTAAATGCCTGGATAATCTTACTGCAAATCATATCATTATTTTAAAAAAATATGATATACTCAATGCAAACCCCAAAGGGCGCTTTGGAGAGAAGCCAGGCTATAGGTTTACATTCTTCCCATTTTCCAATAAAATGCAAAAGAAAAAACACTAGTGATCATTTTAATGAGCCTTTAAATAAATTCTTGGCTAGAGCACACTGCAGCAATTTATACAGGGGACCACAGGCATATATTTGCCGAGAAAGGGACTTTGTGACTGAAGAGTGAATTTCCAAGAATTACTATGGATTCCTTTCCTTTAAGTGATTAGTTCGAATTGAACCTCACTTCATATCCACTCCATCACTGGGTCACACTTGCAAAGGCCAATGGAAACTTGTAAACCAGCGTCTGCCCCTTCATTGATCCACCTCTCTTCCGACTTCTCGACCTTCCTTTGTTCTGATTTCTCAGGCCCTGAAGAAGTCGGATACTTTCACTTTCGGGGGGTTTCCTTTCTGGTTCTTTTTCTGAACATACCAAGAAGAAAAAGGTTTGAACTTGGAATCAGTAAATGAAGACGGTTTGGTCCAAGCTCTGTTCTTTCCGTTTTTTTTCACTCCTTCCTCTCACACATTTCCCCCTAAACTCAAACTTCCGAAAGACTGCTCTAGCCTCTCGGTAACTGTTAATTTATGAGGCAAGAAAAACGAGGTGGTTGTGAATTAACAAGAGTGGGACCATTTCTCTCCATCAGCAGAATAATCAATCTCTCTCAGGCAGTCAGCAGGTTTGGTTTTAAAAGAAAGGGAAGACGACTGGAAAAATGCAGGTGGCAGCATGCCTCCTCGACAGGGCAGGATGTGAGACTCTTAAAAACCCAGGGTTCTGGGGTCTACATCCTCCTCAAGGAAGCTAAGAAGCAGGGAGCCCAGCAGGGGAGGCCCAGCAGCCCTGTGGATGGCCTGCAGGGTCCCTGGATTCTAGGGTGTGGTCCTGAGGGCAGCTCCATATGAGGGGTCCCTTTCTGTGGCTGGTTTCCTGCAAAAAAATATGACGTTTCTCATTTTATCCTAATTATGGTCCCAGAAAGAGGGGATAGGTAAACGGTCTTTTATCCCCACTTTACAGCTTGAGAAACAGAGGCTCAGACAAGTCAAATGACTTTTCCAAAGCCCAACAGCTAATGAAGAGAAAGGTCTAAACCAGAAATCCTGATTCCTTCCCTGACACTCTGCCCCACGGGACCTAGTCTCACTTCTTTGATAGCCGTTTGCGCCTTGGGCACGCTACGCAACCATTCTGTGCTTCCAATGTGCTCAAGGCAGTTTGGATTCCAGACCCTTGATTTCTCATCCAGGTTTATCTGAAATGGGATTCCAGCTGCAATACTGCTCAGGCCTTGAGACCAGAGAGATGAGAAGCTATGGATGTTTGTATGAAGCCTACAGCTTATAACACACACTCACTGAGATGGGCAGGGAGTACATATTCCCAACTGTTCCCAACCTGCACCCACCCCGGTCCCCAGTCCGGGTTCTCCACCAGATCTGTGTGCTCCAGCTGTCAACAGCCCATGGGCTGAACAGAGAACACTGTACTAGGAGTCGGCAGACCCAGTTCCAGCACTGGCTCTGCTGCAAATGACTTCATGACCTCGGGCAAGCCCACAGGTGGTCTCTTCTGTTAAATGAGGGCCTGCCTAGACAGTCTCTGAGGGCCCTTTTATCCCCAACACCTGGTGAGTCTAAGAATTAAATATGAGTGAAAGTGAGTTCCGTGAGCACGTTAGACCAAGGTAAGTGACCATCAGCAACGAAATTTGAGCAGGTCGAACGGACCTCTCAGTGCCAAACCTTCATGGACTAATGATAGCACCAACATCATAGAGTTGCTGGGGAAGTATTCAATGAGTTAATTCACATAAAGCATTTAGAATAATTTTTGGCACATAGTAAAAATTCTCAACAACTGCTAGCTGCTGTCCCTCCCCCTCCACACCATTATTATTGTCATTCCTTTTTTTTTTTTTTTTTTTTTTTTTTGCGGTATGTGGGCCTCTCACTGCTGTGGCCTCTCCCGCTGAGGAGCACAGGCTCCGGACGCGCAGGCTCAGCGGCCATGGCTCACGGGTCTAGCCGCTCCGTGACATGTGGGATCTTCCCGGACCGGGGCATGAACGCGTGTCCCCTGCATCGGCAGGCGGACTCTCAACCACTGCGCCACCAGGGAAGCCCTACTGTCATTCTTATTATTTTCATAAGCACTTGTTACCTTGGAAACAGAAATGAATATTAGCGCTAAGAGGGATTTCTCTTACTTGCTCTTTAAATATAGCTTATTGTGCACATTTTCTGAAGGAAGAAAGCAGGGCCCACAGAGATGAGGTGCCTGGTTGAGGCTGTAGGAAGTAGGTGGCCATGAAGGAAGAAGTGTGATGCAGCAGAGCTGGTCCCTTGCCTGCTATTGTGATACTTGGTGTCCTCACCCCCGGGTTGCCAGAACAGATGCAGATAGCATCTCTAGCTCCCTTTCCTGCAGGAGGAGGGCTGTGCACACCTGGGTGAGCACAGTGATGCTCTTGGGAAGTTGCATCAGCTCATGCTGATGGAACCCCTCAATTGTGCCATGGAGGATGCTGCAGTTCTGAGTTCCACCAGCAGAGACAGCAGCTTTCAGGGAACCACCCACCTTCTGAACAAGGAACTGGGACTTCAGAAGAGCGGGCCTGAATGGGAGGACTTATCTGGCCAATGTGTGGCCATAAAACCAGGAGCTTTGGGGACCGCCCCTTCCAAGGACTAGCCAACTGGCTATCCATTGAGCCCAAAGTCCACAGTTGTGCACATATCACCACGTGCCTCTGAGAGGCGCAGTCCAAATGGTGGTCATCCAGACCATCTAGGCTGGAAGGAGCCTCAAAAAGTATAGGAATTACCCTTGCCACTGTACAAACAGGGAAATGGAGGCTCTGCAAGGGAGATGTCTTACTCCAGAACACCCCGTCACCCAGGGGCAGAAAACCAGGACCAGAAAGAAGACGTCTGCCACCTTCTCCTACTCTAATGGTCTTACTCTGAACTGACACAAAAGGTCCTTCTGAATTGCAGAAGCTTCTATGCGATTCCTCTGAGTCAAAGGGAGGTCTTTGCGAGCCATGCTCAGCTTAATTTATCTCACTCGGATCATAAAAGCATCACCGCAGGTGGTACGCGGGCCTCTCACTGCTGTGGCCTCTCCCGTTGCGGAGCACAGGCTCCGGACGTGCAGGCTCAGCGGCCATGGCTCACGGGCCCAGCCCTCCGCGGCACGTGGGATCTTCCCGGACCGGGGCATGAACGCGTGTCCCCTGCATCGGCAGGCGGACTCTCAACCACTGCGCCACCAGGGAAGCCCTACTGTCATTCTTATTATTTTCATAAGCACTTGTTACCTTGGAAACAGAAATGAATATTAGCGCTAAGAGGGATTTCTCTTACTTGCTCTTTAAATATAGCTTATTGTGCACATTTTCTGAAGGAAGAAAGCAGGGCCCACAGAGATGAGGTGCCTGGTTGAGGCTGTAGGAAGTAGGTGGCCATGAAGGAAGAAGTGTGATGCAGCAGAGCTGGTCCCTTGCCTGCTATTGTGATACTTGGTGTCCTCACCCCCGGGTTGCCAGAACAGATGCAGATAGCATCTCTAGCTCCCTTTCCTGCAGGAGGAGGGCTGTGCACACCTGGGTGAGCACAGTGATGCTCTTGGGAAGTTGCATCAGCTCATGCTGATGGAACCCCTCAATTGTGCCATGGAGGATGCTGCAGTTCTGAGTTCCACCAGCAGAGACAGCAGCTTTCAGGGAACCACCCACCTTCTGAACAAGGAACTGGGACTTCAGAAGAGCGGGCCTGAATGGGAGGACTTATCTGGCCAATGTGTGGCCATAAAACCAGGAGCTTTGGGGACCGCCCCTTCCAAGGACTAGCCAACTGGCTATCCATTGAGCCCAAAGTCCACAGTTGTGCACATATCACCACGTGCCTCTGAGAGGCGCAGTCCAAATGGTGGTCATCCAGACCATCTAGGCTGGAAGGAGCCTCAAAAAGTATAGGAATTACCCTTGCCACTGTACAAACAGGGAAATGGAGGCTCTGCAAGGGAGATGTCTTACTCCAGAACACCCCGTCACCCAGGGGCAGAAAACCAGGACCAGAAAGAAGACGTCTGCCACCTTCTCCTACTCTAATGGTCTTACTCTGAACTGACACAAAAGGTCCTTCTGAATTGCAGAAGCTTCTATGCGATTCCTCTGAGTCAAAGGGAGGTCTTTGCGAGCCATGCTCAGCTTAATTTATCTCACTCGGATCATAAAAGCATCACCGCAGGCCCCCAGCAAGAGCAGCTTCTAAGTGTTATTCTTGTTCTGTTGCCCCGGAGACCACATTGCAAATACCAACTCTTCACCTGGAGACTGACTTACTACTCAGGTCATGGCACATGACACCAACTGGGTACAAGGATTAAAGTAGATTTGGGACAGCCTGCCAGGCCCCACACCCTGAACTCCACACCCTAGCCCGTCTAACACATTTTGAAATACAGAAGTTTCATGTGAAAATACGCAGAGAAAAACCTGTTAAGAAAATCAGGAACTGATGACAATGATGGTGCGGCTGTAATGAGCCCTTGTTCTCGCAGGGCGACAGTCATCTATCTGGAGCTTAGATTACAGAGCGGCTGCTGCAGTCCCCACCTGGCCAACATCTCTCATGGACATTACCTGCCTGGCCCTTGTCTGCATTTGCGATTGAGTCCCTAGGTCTATGCATGCAGTTGTTTTCTGTGTGCATCTCGTCTGCCCAAGTAGACTGCACATTTCTGAAAGCCGGAAGCTCCCATCCAAAATACTTTGCTCAGAGCTAGACACTTAACAGATAGTTTAATAGCCTAAAATTATCTTTCCACATTCTTTTTTTGCTTTGCTTTAGTGTAAGAGATTTTAGTATCTGTGAATTGAAAGTGTACTGCCTTAGAGCTGACTTTCCCTGACCCCTCCAACGATCTCAGGAGACATGGCCAAGGAAAGCAGGGGTCCAAGATTTTAAGAGTCTGTGTTTTGTTTTGCTTAGACGTTTTCCATTGTGTCAAAGATTGCTCAGGGTTATGCTGCTCTATTGAGAGGCTGACACGGGAATAACCAACACCTGACCACACACACAGTGCCTCTTAACAGCTTGACAAAGGCAGCCTGCTCATCGGAGAAATCTGACTGGTAATTCCCACTGTATTTCTGCAGGGTAGCCTGGAAGTAACTATCTTTCTCCCTGGTAAATCATTTAGGAAAGGAGGGTCTAACACTCTTCCCCTCCTCCAAAAAACTGCTAATCCTCTAACAGTAATGGGCAGAAAACCCCAGGCAACAGAGTTACGACTAATAGAGAGATGAATGCACTCACCTGGTCTTTTTACCTGTGGCAGGGGCAGCCGAGCTGAGGCAAGTCAGAGTAGAGAGCATGCCCTGTGTGGTCAGACAGAGGTGGATGGACCACCTCAGGCAGAGGTGGTCAGACAGAGGTGGTCTAGCTACTTTAGAGAAAGCAAATGGCTCATCTGCCTGAGCCTCAATTTCTTCACCTGCCAAATGGGAATAAAACTACCAGGCTCAGGGGATTAAGAGTGAAACTTAGAGTATAGAAGTGAACTCAGCCTAGTGTCCATAACTTATTAGGAGCTCAATTTTAAAAAGTCTTTATCCTCTTCTGACGTCAGCCCTTATGGTCCTCCCGCCCTCCTCCATCCCCACACAGGCACACACACCTCTACCCTGCAGTAGTTTGATCACATTCCCTGGCAGTCAGGACTTTTGTCTGCTCTCTGTCATTTCCAAAACACTGTTTCCAAATCTGCAGGTGTCAGCTGTTTTCGAGCCAGAGCAATTAGGCTATAACAGGCCTGCATTTCTCTATCCACTCAAAGATTTGCTCTTAAACAGATACCTGTGTCTAAGCTAAGCCCCTCCCTTGTTGAGGCACAAAGACTTCAGCCTGTTTGTACAAAGCACAGTGCTGGTAAATGCAGGCTTGACCTCGGCACATGCCATTCTGCATGGGCCTAGGGACAGAGTCAGCTGACAGTCATGAGTTCTAGGAACCCAGGGACGTTTATCTCCTGCAAAGGGAAGGGGAGGCTGTGAGCAGAGCCCTCCTCCAGAGGCGAGCCTCACATCCACACGGGGAACTAATGCAGTGCGCTTCGTGTTCAAAGTGCCACACGCACACATCACCCAGGCAATGGGCTAACTGGCCAGTGGCCAGAGAAAAGCAAACAGCAAGGGATGCAGAATCACATCAAATACAAGTGGGGCAGGTCAACGCCATTAAAAT
This sequence comes from Lipotes vexillifer, assembly GCF_000442215.2. Lineage (NCBI taxonomy): Eukaryota > Metazoa > Chordata > Mammalia > Artiodactyla > Lipotidae > Lipotes > Lipotes vexillifer. The sequence goes on along the minus strand of NW_006798383.1, from coordinate 5,047,844 downwards.
AACGCTGATGACCCATACCACAGGATGGTCTAGAACACTTCAACTCAAGCAGCACCCAGCATTTCATATCAATACTCTCTTTTGGAAAAAAAACTAGTAGACACCACTAATCTAAATCTCAACTTCCTTGAGGGAGTCCAGCATTGCCAGATGTATCCTAATTTGTCCCCCAAATAGACCTCTTGGAAAGATTGTTACAGACTCACCATTTATAAGTAAAACAAGCTTGGTGTGAGGCTATTTCCTTATCTTGCCTGTCTTCTAAAGTGCCTGGGAGGACTGGCAATCATATAGATAAAGCTTCTGAAAGGAATCTGAGCATAGTTAATGCTAACTAAGGTTATTACTAGTAGGAGACTGTACACATGTTACAACCTAATAGCTTATTAGCTATCTACATTTGGAGGTTTTATGTTGTCAAAAAAGTGTTAAGACATCAACAATTAGCTCTGGGAACAACTATATAAATACAAGCACACTCTACTGTTTTGCTAGGGGTGACAGAACTCTGATGTACTCACAGCCTCCAAGGAAAGCAGTAGCCATCTGTTACATAAGTAACTCATTAGGTGAAAAGCAAGTGTTTCGACAAGATTAACTAAAAAATCTGCTGGAGATTACTTCCATTAGCTGGTTGATGAACATGGGCAGCTACCGATAATTTGAATGCTTTGAGAATCAAAAGAATCCTGCTTAATTCAAGCTCGGATGAGAATCCAGGTGACCAAAGGTTTAAACTCCAAGACATGTAAGCAGGACACTTAAAAAAAAAAAAAAAGTTTCATTGCAAGGTCATAATGACCCAGAGCACCAGACGAATAAAGAAACAAGAGTATTTTCATTTCCGTCTAACTGTCAATTTGCCTGAGCGGCTTGAGAAGCATAGTCTAGTGAACTTGAATATTCTAGTTAAGAGAAAGTCACCAGGTAGAATATTTGTGCATCACGAGCACCCCAAGGCTCAGAATACAATCAAAGACACCTGACACCAAAATGAAACAGAATCTAATTTCATCTCTCCTTGGACGATTCGGTAAGTCCTTCAGGAGCACACAGTCTCCTTATGAAATTAATGTCTATTGGTATTTCCAAAATAAATAAATAAACAAATCCATGGCATTAGTCTATCTTTTGTCTGTCCCCTCTCTGAGTGAAGAAAATGTCTGCACTTTTAACTTCGTGGGCGGCAGTGCCTCTTAAGGTGGGATTTAACTGTGTTTTGGTGGTGTTTCTCTGAAAAGACATGCAAAACAGCCTAACTTTTGTCAACTGGGCAATAATTCCTGTAAGGAAGCGCTCCAGAGAGCCCATGGTCTGAACATCACCTCTGGGAAGGGGAAATGGAGGTGCACTTCTGCACCAGTGGGCTCCAAATCCCAGCTTTATGATCCTTCTAATCCTGAGTATCTGCCTTATCCTGCCCTTTGTCTCCCACACTACTGAGCACCTCTAGCTCATACTAAGAAGAGATAAAACAGTCAGGAGCGGAGAAAAATGGAAAAAAGACAAAGAGATGTTATGAGTAGGAGTCCAATGGGAAACATACATGACAGATGACTTCCAGAATGGATGCAAACAGGTGTGACCCTTCATGTGCCCCTTGGGAAAATCCTCATGAAGACAGCTGATCTATCATCTACATGAAGATGTGATTAATTCTGCTGTGGTCCAGACACAGTTCAGAGATCAGTGCTAAAGGACATCTGCCATGTGTCAAATACCCCCTTCTTGCTTCTCCCAGAGTGCAGACACCCCCTATGATTCCACCTGACCCCAAGTCACTGGGAGTTAAAAACCAACTTTAAGCTGGGAGTTAAAAACCAACTGCCCATCCTGCCACTGACCAGCTGAGTGACATGGGTGGGACATCTGTCCTCTGCGGGCTTCAGCTTCCTTCCTAATGAAGGGAGAAGGCAGAGGAAGAGTGGAGACAGATCATGGCTGACTTGATTCAGTCGAGTTTTATTATGTGTCCATCATGGACATGGCTTCAATTCAAGGCCATGAAGCAACTGCCTCAACCTCCCCGGTCAGGACTAGACCATGAGTTTTGAAGCACGGGGATGTGACTATACGGGAGGTAAAGGAGCAGAGCCTGGGCTGAAGCCAAGAAACCTACACTGAGCATCAGGAGTCCTGAGCTCTAACCGGCTCCATTCCATACCTGGCTTCGGAGCCTTTTCTGGCTTCAGTCTCCTCATCTGGGAATTGAGACTACCGGTATAGATGAAAGATTCTCAACCAAGACTCCGTGGACATCTTGGGTCCAGAGGGGGGATTCAAGGTGTTCCTAAACACCTAAAAATTGTTTGCAAAATTTTATGTTTTGGGGGCATGTGTCCAGAGGGGAGACCTAGAGCTTTAATCACATTGGCAGAAGACTGCAGTTCAAAAACTACAAATAACTGCTTGTATAGATGAAATCTATGATCCCTTCCAGCTCTAACATTCAGTAATTCAAATAACAATATTGAAAAATGGGAAAATGACAACCCTTTGGGACAAAGAAAAGAGAAACTACTCAGCTAAAACCAGGAACAGGCACCTAGACGGCCATCCTGATTATCAGAGTTTTGGTACCTGGCTGGTGGGCACAGTCCCATGTGTGGGAACCCCTGCAGCTGCTGGATCTTTGAGCATCAGTCGCCAATATACTAAACCAGGAGTCACCAATTCTGCTTCCTCCCTTGCGGGGAATAGTTAGGTGGGAGTGAGGAGAAGGGGTGGCTGTGAGTTACGATGCTAAGGGTTTGAGTCCAAGTTGCTCTGCTTTGAGTAGCACCAACAGTTATTCTAAGCCACAGCTTGGGCCCCACCAGGTTGGACTTAGAGATCAGGGACAGCTGCACAATGGGTTGAAGATCACCCCTGTACCTACCTTCCTAAAGAAAGCGTTTGCAAAACCACTGGGGAATGCAAGATGACATGGGGAGAGTTGCGGAATGCCATTTTCAGCCCTTTAGAAACCTTGAAATGGCCTTTGATATTCGTGGTGTGTTTACTGAGGCCAGGTCTGCCTAAGTTTCTAAACAGGAGTGGCTTCCTAGCTGGGGAAAGATCATCTCTCCCTAAAGCCAATATATTAAACAGCATTTATTTTCTAAAACCATCCATCGTCCCAGGCCCCCTCCTCCCAGGAGGTCTCCGTGACCAAAGTCTGACCTTATATGATTTCACCCATGTCCTGGCTGTTAAGTGAAGAGGAAAGACAGAAAAGAAGAGGCCAGCAGGGCCAGTGTGCTCCCCTGGGCCTCAGAAGGAGCTCTGAAGCAAGTGGAAGAATCCAGGGGCTGCCTGTCCTTCCCTTGGAGGAAACCGACTCCCTCCTTACAAGGAGCTCTCTGAAAACAGAGCAGCAAAAAGGACGCTATAGGAGGACTCAGCTCTGGAGTCAAGCAGACCCATTTTCAAATCCCAGATCTGTTGCTCACCATGTTATCTGTTACTATCTGGCATTAGGCTAGAAAGTTACTTAATCTCTCTGAGCTTCAGTTCCTTCATCTGTACAATGGGGACAGTAGTCATCTCTACCCCAGAGATTCATTGTGAGGATAAATGAGATAAGGTATGTAAAGCAAACACTGCCATCCTTGGCAGAGAGGAACCCCTTACGTAGTTATATAGTTTTATTATTGTTATTGTTGTTGTTATTATTATTATTGCTACTACTATCTCAAGGCAGTTGTTAGAATTACAATGTCTGTGGTGTTCTTGGCATATAAAATAGGCATTCTATAAGTGACTCCACGGCTGCTGGTTTTTTTCCTTAACTCCTAGGCCTTGGCAGCCCTGCCACTCCGCAGTGAATGCCCAGGACCCATTGACCACCCCCTCTCACCTTCCTTTTGTTGGTGGGATTGACGTAGAGGTAACTGAGGACAGTCTTCAAGCCCACTTTGTCATTGAGCTTTTCATAGGTGGTGCCGTAATCTGTTGATCTGCAGGTAGGAGAGAAAGAAAGAAAGGGAGAGATTGTTTTACCAAATGGGGGACTGTGTTTCAAGGGGAGCCCAGCTCTCCCCCGACCTGCATCTTTGTTCCCAAATCACACAAGTGCTTAAAGGTGTTTTTCAGAGATACAAGGCCCCATTAATTTTAGAAGAGCAATTAGACTGATGCAGCTGCCTACTACCTAAGCTCGCTGCCCTTTGCTCCCGTCCTTTCTTAGAGACCTACTTTCCTGCCCTCTGGGTGGCTGCGAGTGACAGGAGCTGCCGGGGAGCCAGGCCACCTGCCACAATCAGCCCTCTGTCCCCGCGGGGCATTGCAGGGACCTTCTCCTGAGGTCACTGGGTACAACCAACTTCACGCCCCTCCACTGAGCCTGAAGCCAAGGGCCCCTCAGAAGGGCAGGAAGCACCGTATCCAGGAGCTGTGGGGTCCAACGGCCAAATCTGGCCGCACCCGGCAGAGTCTGAGGCTTTACATGGGAGCGATGGTGTGTCAGGGGGAAGAGCCAGTGACACTGAACTGCTGCCGATAGCTCTTCATTCCAACGATCCTGCTGGCCCTCCTTTGGGCCTAATTTCCAGGGCTCTGACCTTGTACCAAGACCACAAGTCAGGGCTCAGAGAACAAAGGCGGGCCAACCAAGCCACAGGCTCCTTCCTCTGCATCCCGCCTTTCCACAGAGCAGGAGGGAGAGCGAGTACCCGACAATGGATTCAAGTAGCCGAAACCCCTGCTGCTCCCACTTTGCTTCCCCACTCCCATCCCAGACACCTCCCTCCCTTTTCAGACCACCAGCAGCTTCAGGTTCTCACCCTCTTCCTGCCATCGCCTCCCTTGGCTAGACTCAGGAAACCTCCCCCACTGGAGCTTTAGAAGGCCACAGAGGCCCATTCATTCTCTCTACGGTGAAGTGACCTCATGGGTGCCTGCATTCCGACGCCGGCCCTGTGTCCCCCTAGTAACTACCTGCCCCTATCTTTCCTTGGTCCTTTACCCACCTTCTAACTCTAATCTGCTTCTGCCTTGGCCCACAGATTAGCTTTATAAGTCTAGCGGCCAAGCTCTGTGATGACCTTTAAGAACTGTCTCCACCCCCATCCAACCTGGCGAATTCCCAGGCCCGGCTTAAATACCCACCCTTACCTCTGGTTAAGGCTTCACTGGCCCTCTCCCTGGTTGCCACTCATTTCTCCTCTGCACCAGAACAAAGTTCCCCATCTGTTGTACACCCAAGGCACACACTGTACATGCCCCTTTCATTTCCCCATATTGTCATGATTAGTTTCCTTATGTTCTGTTTCTCCAACCACAGTGTAAGCTCCTCAAGGACACGGAACGTCAGAGAACGCTATGGGGAGAGGAAAGAACATGAACTTGGGGCACAGCAAAATCTCTGGTTAATTCCTAGATGGGCAGCTCCCTGGTCACATGACCACGTGCAGGTTACTTCACCTGCTGGAGCCTCAAATTTCTTATTTGGAAAAATGGGGATAATTTAATCTCACAAGGCATTTCTGAGGATGCAAAAATACAACACATGGGAAACCTCCTAACAGGATGTAGGCATTCTAAAGTGTCAAAAAATAAATGAAAATACAAAGGACGTTCACTTCTCCTTTCCCCAAACCGTACAGAACCAGGTCTTATACATCATGTGCGCTTGGCCCGTTTATTGAAAAAAAAAAAAAATCAATATTTCTAATCCCTCCCTAGGCTACAGGCCCCACACGGTCATCGGTTATGCTAACTTTAATACTCAGCACCTCCCCCCGCCCCCCCACGCAAACTGACTTCTTATCTTCTGTCTCCTGTTTACCTTAGGCACTAGGACTCAATGCCAATCGGAGAAATCCTTGCCTTTATCTCTCGAACCCAGCTCAGTCCCCAAGTCTTAATGATTCTATCTCCTAAATAACTTAGACCCCCGATCTTCCCGTTCTCATTCCAACGCTGTGGCTCACACACCATCGTTTTTGCAACGATTCCCCAACTGGACGCTCTTTTTCAACCTTCGCCCCCTCCCACCCATCTCCATGCTGTCATTAGGTTATGTATCAACCACACAGATCTGTCCACCTAACTCTATGGTGGTAACTACCCACTGCCGGCACGCAGTAAAGTTCTTTCTTCCAAGCTTAGTCTTGGAAAATCTGGTTATAACTTCCCTTACTAGACCTACTTCCAGCCACTTGCTCCTCTGCCCCTTGCTGTCCAGCCTCATTCAGCTTCCCTGAATGTCCTACATTTTTGTGGCCTCCATTTCTGGCACATCATTGCCTTCTGCCTGAACTATCTCCAGCCTCTGTTTCCTCTACTTGGTAAAGTTCTCTGCAATCTTCACACTGGGCTCCAATATCACTCTCCTTCCAACTTTCTCCCTGGGAAATTAATCACCATTTCCTTTGTGTCCTCATACCACCTTGTACATATTTCTATTCTAGCATTTATCCTATTGTTGTCATCATGCTATTTTTATCCTGAGACTTTGCCCTTGACTATACCTTCCCAAGGGCAAAAGCCATTTCTTATAACAACCCAGTGCCTTGCACCGTGCCTGGTACAAAGCAAGTACTGAATGTACTGATGTTTGTATTGTTTTGCTTTGTCATTACTTGCAAGAGTGAATGAATGATTGAACCTGTCCAAACCCACTCACAAGTTCCTGACCAACTGCTAACGTTTAGTGGCAGCTCAACAGAGAGCCACACCTAGAAAACACTTCAGATACAACTTGCAGAATGGTAAGGTCTTTTGGTGCCATCTGGAATTAAGTTAAATGACACTAGAATTAAGGTGAAATGACCAATCGCTCTGACCTCCTATCCTACCCAGGGCAGGGGAGAAGACACACCATAATCTCTACAGACTGTCAGCAGTATATTTTTTCTTAATACAAATAAAATATTTTATAGAACAAATTGCTTCTTGATTCTACGCTCTTGAAGGCATAAAGATGGCACCAGGTGGGAAAAGAAAATTGAACTTGGAATCTGGAAATCTAGAGTCTAGAGTGATTCTGAAATGTACTCAAAGTGTTACCCTGGAAAGGTCAATTCTCTAAGCCTGCTAAAGAAAGCATCATTCTGACGCTTGTTAAAATGGAAAGGCAGACTTCATTCAGGACTATTGCAATAGGTACAAGGACCAGAGCAGTGAGGTTTTGAAGTAGAGGAGGGAGATTGGACTCCACTCCAAATACAACAAGGAAAAAGTGGGAATTTATAGCCAAAGAGAAGGGTGGGAGTCAGTGGATAGAACACTACTAAGAAGGTAAGGGAAATTCTTTGCTAAGCCGACCCGATAGGATTCTCACTGAAGGCAGGTCAGGGTGGTCAGACGTCACCTGGGGGATGGTGGAGGATGAGGAATTTGATCAGATATTGAGTATGATGAGATATTGCAAGGGGTTGGGGGGATCCTGGCTAAACTCACTTAGCGGGATTGTTGCTAAAAATGGGCTCTTGAGGACATATCCAAGGACAGGGCCTAGTTGAAAAAGAGCTCGGAGGGTCCTGACTAGAGCTTGGTCAAGAAGAGAATCTTTGTCAAGCCCCATTCTATCATCAACACAACAAGTTTAACTCAGACAATCATAAGGCCCCTTCTGGACTTGAAATCTTATTATCCCACCAGCACAGTGCTAAGCTGTTTCCAAAGAGCAACTTTTCCTCATGGTATATATAGCAAACATCTCACTTATAAGAGCTAAATTCTCAGGGCTCCCTGCATGACTGGTGTCACAACAAACTTCCTTCCCGCATCCAAATAACCCTCATCAAAGGCAGTGTACTTAGCATGTTGCATAGTCTCTCTTTCTGCAAGCTGCAAAACCGATTCCCACTGACTTTGCTGTTTTCCAAAAGTGGCTGCACAGGGTAAGGGCTTCCCAACAAAGGATACGCCACGGCTCAGCTTCCTCTGTTCCTCGGGCAGCTGCTGCTCATTCAGGCAAACAGAAACAAGTCTCACTCGGCGAGGACACCTCAAGGAGCCACCGAGCCCTGGGACCAAAGGAGGCCTGGTCTCTGCCCTTTCCAGCATGGAGGCCACACACCGCGTTGACCAGAGTTCTGTGGGCCCCCCTCACCTGGGGTGAGGGGCAGCTGGCAGAGAGGCCTCAGCACCACCGCCAGAAGTCGCTTTGACAGGAAAGCAGACCATCCTCCACCTTGTGACTCCAGACATCTGCCGGCGGGGTCTCTTAGAGGAAGCAGGCTCATTTCCCCTAACTTAAAGCTAGTTTCCCAAATCTTGACATCCTGACACTAAGCTCCTAACGCTGAAATGTCCTGAAAGCTGGAGACTTCATACACATGCATGGGGCACCCGCCATAGGCCGGGCACTATGCCAGTTACCATTTGGAATGGCTCAGACACACAGCTAACCTGGCAGGCAGCATGTGAGAAGTGCCCAGCCACAGGGCTCCCAGCTTCTGTTCTGGGCTCAGATTCCTGCAGTTCCAGAAGGTTATTCCACTGCAGTGTGTGTGTGTGTGTGTGTGTGTGTGTGTGTGTGTGTGTGTGTGTGTGTGTGTGTGTGTGTGTGTGTGTGTGTGTGTGTGTGTGTGTGTGTGCGCGCGCGCGCGCGCATGTTTGTATCTCCCTCTCTCTTGCTCTTTGTCTTCTGTTACGAATTATTTCCAGAACACAGAAAAATACAAGATGCCCAATCATATACCCACTACTAGATTTATATGTTGTTTAGGAACACAAATGCTTGATCATCTTTTGGAGTGTTTTTAGATTCACATAAATGTTATCATACAGGATATACATTCTGCAGCATGATTATTTTGTCCAACATTCAGTTTGGGGGGTTTTATCCATGTTGACACACCTAGCCATAATTCATTCATTTTAACTGCTGTAGAGCATTGCGGCTTACCAATAAACCACTGTCTATTTATCCTTTCAACCCCTGATAAATATTTTCGTCTTTTTCCTTTAAAATTTGCTATGATAAATGTTTCAATCACCATTTGTACACGTGGCTTCTTGTGCATCTGTAAAGAAAAGTTTTTTCTAGAGAGACATCTTGATATGCAATTACCACTCATACTCCATGCATAACTTCTTTGCTGGTATTTAACAAATTTTTCTCTAAGGAGGCCTTCAAAGAGACACTCCCTTAGTCCCCAGCTCTAGAAGTTGGGCCCTTCTTTATTGCCAGGGCCTGAGTCCATAGCTCCTGACCTGTCTCGTCCCAGCTATCTCTGTCTCTGGAATCCTGAATTCCAGAGCATCTGAACCCAGATAGCAGCTGGGGCCCTGAGTCCCGGCTTCACGAGTGCCCCGTCTGGTTTTCCCATTCACATCACTGTAGGTCACCCGCTCCATGGCTCCACTGCCTGCCCAAGGACCCGCTTGCTGTCGGGCTGGGCCTCCCAGCCGCCAAGCACTCACACTCCTCCCCAGGTGCCCGATGCTGACTGGTAGACTAGATGTCCATCCTCTTCAGCCTCCCAGCACTCCTAGTCTGAGCCCTTCAACTATTCATAGCTCCTGTCCCATCCTGAGAGGCCTCCAGAAGACTTCCGTGTGGGCCAGTACATTCCAGGAGGACCCCCTCAGCCTAACTTCCCATAACCCTGGTAGTTACCCAAAGCCAGTCTCTCAACGACAATTTCCAGGGTTGAGTTGTGAATACGCTATACTTCCATCCGCCCAGCAAGCTCTCACTCCTCTAGTGAGCTTCTGCGGGAGCGGATGGTGGCAACAAGCATATGGCTTGCTATTTTAAAAGTAAAAGAACAGAAAAGAAAAACTTTTAGCCAACGCAGCCAAGTCAGCTTCCTGGTAGAGCTGAGCTGGGGCTCAACACTACCACCACCCCCCGCCCCCCGCTGCATCCCCAAAGCCACATTCCTGCCAGAGGTGAGAGGGCTCCAGAGGGCACTCTGCCAGTTCTCACCAGCCACCAGATGTGCAGGATCAGGGGGGGCACACTGCTCTCCTAGTCCCACCAGCTGCCTCCCCTTGTTTGCCACCTGTGCTCTCAGCCCCCCTCCTCCTTCCCTCTCCAAGCTTCGCCCGTGGGAAGGAACTGGGAAATTTCAAGTCTTTTACTCTTTGATTCTCTTATCAGTCTTTCATCTTCTCAGTGGACTCCCTTCTCTGTGATATTATTTAAATTAGCAAACAACCTCAGTCCTGATAGTTCCTTTTCCTGTTAGCAATTTCATTTTTGCTTTGCTCGTTTCTTAACACATCTCTATCTGTTCTCTGTTATGGCATCTACCATGTGCCAGGGACTGGGCTTACCCCTCCTCCCTCCCCAGTAAGGGACACTTACGAGGAGCTGCAAAGCTCAGGCAAGCAAACTGTTTTCTGTAAAAGGGCCACAGAGTAAATATTTTAGGTTTTGCCAATCGCTATCACAACTACTCAACTCTGCCCTTGTAGCTCAAAAAAAGCCAAGCAGGATACACTAATGAATGGGTGTGCTGTGTTACAATAAAACCATATTTACAAAAGCAGGCAGTGCATAATTGGGTGGCCACCGCTGCTCTAGCAGACTACAATATCAACCCCTACCATCCCCACCACCAGCCAGGCTCCCATCCCGCTTTGGTCTCTAAGACAACTTCCCAAGATGCTGGCCAAGGTCTCTGATACCCTAACTCATGCTTCCCTGCCTGGCTGCCATCAGGTCAAAGTGTCTGCCTAAGCCTGGCACTCAGGCCTTCTCAGGCCTTTGCCCCCTTTACCTCCCATCTTCCACTCTCCCAATGAGCTTACGGCTGGCAAGTGTCCGGATTTCCCCCTTTTTGACTCCCAGCTCTAGTACTAATTACATCTTAGAGACTTTTCCTACAACTTCAGCCCACATTCTCCTCTGCATTTGTATCAACAGCGTTAGGAGTTCCCTATTTATTCTCTGAATATGCATATGTGCTTTTTTTCTTTTCAGCAATGACTAAAAGCTCCTTAAAAGAAAAACAACAAAGGAAATCTCTTTTGAATTGCTGAAAGTGCAGAGCACTAAGTAGAGAAAACAAGGAAGATGCGAGCAGGGCAAACACAGCTATACCCGGTGCTGGACGAACTAGCCCTGTGAGCTCTTCACTTCTCTGAACAATAGGGGCGTTGTTGGGAGGACTCCGTAGAGAATAGTGAGAAACATAGTCTAGCATCTGATAAACCCCTGTGCCATAAATGTGTGTGGTTGTCATTTTTACGACTACTCCAGATTGTATTTTTCTCAAGGACAATCACGTTGGGGTTTTTTCCTTGATTTATAAACTCCTTTCGCTTAGGGGGTGAGGCACATGGACGCCCAATTAGTCATTAAGGAATCTTTGGCCCCAGTTTCCAATTGCTGCCATGAAAGTACAATATGGCCCAGCTGCCTGGGGAATCAAAAGGAAGAACCAAGCTTCCAATGCAAGTGCCAGGCCCTGGAAAGCCTCCACCAGCCTTTCCCCGTGAGTGTGTTCCCCTGGGCTACACCAAGAATAGTCAACAATCAAAGACCAGAGGCAACAAGGGGCTCCAGTGTGTGGTGAACCACAGCCCCCTCCAAGGGCAGGTCAGGAGTTTCCACAGCACAGCTCCAGACCCATGGCTGCCCAGACAGTGTTTATGATCCAAATGGGGAAACCACTGATGCTCCCCTCTGGCGTGTTCCACTCCCCGTCTTAAGGCCAGCGCCTAAGGCCACGTTAATTTGTATCTCTGCACTGGCAGAAGCCCAACCTGACCGCCAATAACCAGACAGAAAACTAATTTCAGACTCCAAGCCAAAAACGAGTGACCTAAATAGCTTCACTCTCCAAGAGGATAGTGGCCCCACCCTCTGCTTCAGAAAAACCACAGGCAAGCTGATACCCAGGCAGAAGCTCACCGCAGCTCTCGGTCACCTCTTTGTGTCATCTGACTCCACGGCCGCATTATCTCGTCTCACAAAGAGAGATACAGGGATACAGAATAATTAATGTTCTCCTGCCCCAGCTATCTGAATGAGAGCCATCATGGGGTCCAAGTGCAGAAAATTGAAGGTAACCTGACTCTGGAAACCAGATCATGCAGAATTCATGGTTTATATCAAATAAAATGTAGACCCACCAGCAGCACCATTCCAGCTCAGATCTAGGAGGGAAGGTTGGCATGTGTGGGGTTGGCCAAAACATTCAGATCCTTGGTCTTTGTTTCCCATTGAAGTGTGAACACTTCATTTCTCATTGAAGAATCTCAGTTAAGATGATAGGATTGCTGGGTTGTTATGCTGAGGACTCAAAATGACAAAAGACCTCAACCCTATCAGCCAAGAGGCCTGTTTGTGTCATACTGGGGAAGGGAGGAAAGAAGTCCTCCAGAGAGACGAGAGAGCACGAGCAGACCCTGAGAGGATGTGACATCCTATAATTCACTGCACCTTTGTTCACATGAATATAGCATATTTTACACAACATGCACACACACATACACACACACACTATACAACAGCATTAAAGAATCAGGTAGATATCAAGATAATTGACCTAGAAAAGTCTCTAAGACATTACTAAATGAAAAAGGCTACTGAATAATAATGCATTAAAGATACAAACAGTATACCCAAACAAAACAAAACAATATATTTCCATTAGGTTTGTAAGTGTGTACACCAGTGCACTGTAAAGTTTATAGAGGAAAACGCAAATACATGGTAATAGAAGTCACCTCTGAGTAGGGGCCCAGGGTGGGGTGGGCTGGCTATAGGAACTTGAGTTTACTTGTAATGTTGCAATGTTTTCCAAACCAAAATATAGCCATGTATCACTCATGCGGTTAAAAATAATCACAATAAAGTGATTTGTTACTGTGCAGTTATGAGGCAGATCAGTAAATTAACACATCTATAGAGGAACTCTATTATAGATAAGCATTTGCATTCGAAAAGACAACCCAACATAACCATAAGAGGATTTGTTTCAGAGTCAAGCAGATTTGGTTTCGACTCCAGCCTGTGTAACCTTAGGCTAATTACATAAGTCTCCTGTTTCATATCTGCTCAATGGAAATATAAATATCTCCTTCCTAGGATTACTGTGAAGCGCAAATGGCCCTAACACCACGCAGTTCACTTCACTGCCAGTTGTTGGGAGGCCCCATGGTAGAACAATAATGTGATCGTTGGAGGAGAAATTGTCCCATGCATCTCTGGGCAAACAGGAGGTGAGTTAGAGTTACATAACCATCAGTGGGCAGGCCAAAGCCATCCCATCCCCACCAGATCAGCAGTCAGCTACAGAAAGGTACATGGGAAGTTGGAGGAGCTGCCACGCATAATCAGAGACAGCCTCCAGCAGGTGGCCAATACTAACAAATTCAAGTCTAGGGAAAACAGACTTCACTTTGTTCAGTAAGTTTTCCTGGGGAAAAAAATGATGAGGCACGAACTAGAAGGTTCTGGACAGTTTTAGCAAGCCATCTCTATCTGGGGAGTAAATGTTTACCATTTCCCTTCAAAATTAAATGCAGCCAGTTGGGTCCCTATGACATGCCAGAATTATATCTGTGCACATCCAGAAACCCCCAGGATAAAGTGCGTAGCTGTCTAATGGAGAGATGTAAACTGATGGAGAGCCTTCGGACCATCCCGCTACCCTAGAGAAGCTGAACTCTGTGCCCCATTTATTTGTAAATCTTTCTCTTCTCTGGGATAAACATAATACCTTGCATGTGGTAGGCACTCAAATCATTAATTAATTTATCAGTTAAAGCAAGTCTATTTCTCCCCTGAGCAACCAGCCCCGTAGAAAAGAGGGTGGCTTCTCCAGCTTCTATCCTCCTCCAAGAAGCCTCTCATCTTTCCTGCCTCTGGTTTCCTAGCGTTCAGCATCTGTGTCACTCTCAGGGAGCATCGTACCCGCTCTCTGGGGATGTACATCTCTTCTCTTCTGCTGTTGTTTTATTTTTTGTGCATGAGGCTTCTTTTTCCAGACAGACTAAGTCCTCTGACATCAAGGAACTACCTTGTGTATCTCTCTTAGGCCCTAATGCATGCTGCATAATGCCATGCAGTTTGAGTACTCAGGCTGAGCAAATGTGTCCCAGGGACTAAATAGTCACATTCAGATTCCCTTCTGCTTGGGAAAGGTTCTCCTGGGAGAGACTAACAACAAAGCAGATGTCCTTCAGGCAGAGCTGGTTCTATCAGTTATCTTACTGGTCATTCGGGGAAGAAAGAAGACTAAAGTATTCCAACACCTGATACCTCCCAGCCCAAGAAAGAACTGGAAACTCCCAGATACCCAGGAGTGAACTGCAGGTCTCCCATTTGAAGCTCTTATACCACAGCCACTCCATCTCCTTATGGGCCCAGAAATCTGAAATCTCATTTACCTCTTCCTCTAAAAGAATTATATGTTGATTGCTATGCTCCCTGCACCATGCCGGCTACACAACATTACTTAAACAATTGCCCTCTTGGACACCACATTCTACACTCCAAACGCTCTTGACAACAGACCAGAGCTATAGGGCATGAAAACCAATCCCAGTTTTTTAAAGCTTTCCTTTGAAAGGCTAAGTAAGAAGAAGCAATTAGCTAGAAGTTGGGTTTGTTCTCAAGTCACAGAGTATTTCTTAAACCATCATTTGGCCCTGAGAGAAATGCCCCTCTGAGACCTGAGGCAGCACTCATCTGAAGCCCTGGTGCCATGGATTGGCTCAGCAGACTGGTGCCCATGGCCTTAGAGAAGATAAATGCCACACTCTGGGGTCTTTTTTTAATTTTTATGTTTATTTTTTATTTTATTTTATTGTACTTTATTTATTTATTTTTTTGCGGTATGCAGGCCTCTCACTGTTGTGGCCTCTCCCATTGTGGAGCACAGGCTCCGGACGCACAGGCTCAGCGGCCATGGCTCACGGGCCCAGCCGCTCCGTGGCATGTGGGATCCTCCCGGACTGGGGCACAAACCCGTATCCCCTGCACCGGCAGGCAGATTCTCAACCACTGCGCCACCAGGGAAGCCCTGGCGTCTTTTTAAAAACTAAAAGGACTGAAAACTTATGGTAGAAATATCATAAAGTATAGAAAAGTATAATGTGCAACACAGACATCAATTATAGCCATGCTATACAGAGAAAAATCTACTTAACATTTTGGTACTTTTTTTTTCTCTAATCTGTGTGCATGTGTATGTTTACAAAATTGGGGGTTGTTCTCTGCATACAGTTTGGTGCCCTACTTTTTCACTTAACATAATATTTTAAACCTCACCAGGTTGTTTAATATTCTTCCAAAATCGTTTTAAAAGCCTTACAGCATCCCAGTGTATAAATGTATCATAATTTACTTTAACTGCCTTCTCAGTCAGATGGTTGGTTTCTGGCCAAATTTTTATAGTAAATAACTGTAGTGTGTATTCTTCTACAGAAATTTTGTATGCATCTTTGTTTCCTTAAAGTACATCCATGTTAATGTAATTATTAGTTCAAAGGGTAAAAATTATCATTAATACGGTAATTGTTACAAAATATTCTGCATGACATAAATATTCTGGTCAATCTTCACTTCCACTAACAGTACTTGGGAGCACCAGTTTCACTGCATACTGGCCAACACTGGGCATTAGTATTTTAAAATCTCCAAAGATAGGTGTGTTGGCACCAACGCATTATAAAAATATGAGACCCTAACTGTGTCTTTACACTGGAATACCATGTCTTTAACACAGGACCCCCTTGATACTTTTAAATATTATTGTGGACCCTAAGAGATTTAATTCATATGTTATATCCATCAGTCTGTACTGTATTAGAAATTGCATCTGATAAAATTTTACAATATTTATTCATTTATTTTAAAATAACAATAATAAAACATAAATACCATAATTTTATGAAAAACAACTACAGTTTCCCTAACAAAAACAATTTAGTGAGAAAGTGTGGCTTTTTTTTTTTTTTTACATTTTTTACAAAGCTCCTTAATATCCAACTTAATGGAAGACAGTTGGATTCTCATATCAATGTCTGCATTTAGTCGTTATGACATCACATATGTTATATAGCTTCTAGAAAACTCTACGGTACACTTGTGAGTGAGTGAGAATACAAAAGGGCAAATAACACTATTATCATAAAATATATTCATTAATCCCCTGATAGGGTTGTGGGCATTCCCCAGGGTTCCTACCACCACACTTTGAGAACTGCTGCTCTATGTCAAACAACTGGGTCCCAGAGGACTGCAACTTACAAAGAGATCTGTTCGAATTGTAATTAAAGCTATGGACTTCTTGCAAATCTCCTCTCACCTCAAATAAAGTTCAAATCCAGCCTCCTACATAAAGCCTTCTCATCTACCTTGCCCTACAGTGATATTTCCTTTCTCTGATTCTTTACTACTTTTATATCACTGCAGCACAATTTGGCCTATACCCTCAGATTTTCATTGCCTCTTGCCCCCGCCAAAACTATAAGCTTCTTGAGGTCGGGGATCAAGCCTTTGGCACACACTTGGGCTCAATAACTGCTTTCTCGGGAGAGTGCCACCCTAAGTTGCTGTGGCATTTAAGGAACTAACATTTGCTTGGTGCTTTATACGAAACACTTTCTCTTGAGATATTTCATTTAATTCTCGCAATGACCCTTTGACAAAGGTATTTTATCTTTGTCAGAAAAATGAGGAAATAGAGACTCAGAAAGGTTAAGTGACTAAGTAAATGACAATGCTGGAACTTGCACCCAGGTCAACGGATTCCAAATCCCGTGCGCCCTGCTTCAGTTCGTGGCTGTTTATTGGAAGCAGTGGTAACTAAGCATCTGTTTCTCAAAGTATCACATAGTAGAGATTTCACTGACTCATCCTTTCAGGGGATGTCTGAAGACATTTCCTACTAGGAGGTATTACAGGTATTAAAAAGGAGAGCATTTGAAGTCAAAATTAGGCTAGAATTCCTGCTCTCCCACCTACTAGCAATATAAGCCTGTGCCCATTGCCTTAGCTTTCTGGGCCTCAGTTTTCCCATCTCTAATATAGGCATAATAATTGCTACCAGGCGGGGTTGTTGGGAGGACCCAACGAGAAAATCTACATAAAGCACAGTGCAAGAATCAGCTTAGTTCTTGGATACACTTTCATTTCTTCCTAAAGCCACTTAATCGTCATCCTTTATTTCCCCTCTGAAAAATGAGAAGGGCTGCATGAAATGATGACAGGCACTTCCTATAGCCTGAACAAGCTACTGAACAGGAAAATATTTTACCCTAGACACCTGGGTCTGGGGTCTTTGGTACAGAGAGGCTACAGAAACCCAGGCCAAAAGTATCACTGAAAAGAAAGGACGGTGTCTTTATACTAAAAGACATTCATTGCCAATTCATGCGACAGCCTGTAGAGGTCTTGGCTCTGGAAGCCAGCCCCGCACAGCCCACCCCCGTCAACATACACAGACACTCCTCAGGCTCACGTCCTCTCAGAGTCCCTGGAACTCAGTGCCTTTCCTGACACAGGCTGCTTCCTTGGGGAGAGGCAGTGCTCAAGTGCGCAGGTCAAGATGCTGAGAAGAGCCAGAAGCCTGGTTGGGAGCAGTACCTCCCAGTCCGCCAACGAACACCAGGACTGGCAGCAACACAATGCGCTGACTGTCCCCAGGGGCTCAGACTTCAGCATTCAGCGAGGCCCACAAGTTCTGGTCTATTGGGCTTCCAGAATCTTGTTGTTACAGACACTCCTTGTTTCCAACCCAAAACAATGCTTCAGTTTGCTTACTCTTTCATAAAATGAGAGGGTTGGAATCAGTGATCTCAAAAGTCCCTGCCATCTCCAACCTTCTGTGCATCTGACCAAGCTCCAAATGGCTTCTGGTTGCTTTCAAAATGCAGAACTATGCTCTAGGGATGCAAATCTGTCATCACCAAGGGCTACTGAGGTCCTGAAAAAAAATTGCCTGGGCTTGGGCATGTCTCTGGAATAAGTGTTCAGCTTCCCAAAGGTCTACCAGCCCTATGGATCACCTAATCTAGGCACCTTTGGGAATGCTCTCAGAAAGTATCCTATGGTCTTGGGGAGACAAGACCATTTCTCACTGAATAACTAAAAAGCATGGCACGAGTCAGTCCTGAAGGCCAAGGGACATGTCATTTTAAACACAGCACCTGAACCATCAGGAAATGATAGGCAAAATGACACAGCACATGGGTGAAATTGTGATACAGTCCTCTCCTGGAGAGATTAGTAGGGAGGAATAAGCTTAGTGAGAGGGACAGCAATTAGGAAAGGGGCTCAAGAAAACAATTAGATAAAACTCTGTGAGGGCAAGGGCCCTACTAAGTCCCTAGTGCCCAGTCCCTGACACTCAATCACTATTTTCAATGAATAAATGAATAAAGGACAAATGAGTAGGAAGAACTTAGACCAAATTCAATAGGATAGCAGTGTGGTTAAGTACACACATTTTGGAGTCATGGCGGCTTCAAAACCTGGCTCCACACCCCTTACTATGTGATTTGGGGCAGGTCGCTTAACCTCTTTGAACTTAGGTTTTCTGATCTATAAAGTAGGCAAAACTACCTAAACTAAGTACCTCACAGGGCTGTTTCAGAACTCAGTGAAGAACTCAATGAGGAAATGTACATAAAACATTTATCACAATTCCAGGCATATTATATACAGGTTCTTAATGTGATGGCGATGATGATGATGATGATGATGATGATGATGATGATGAAAATGATGAAGGTAATGATATTCATTAGCGCTAGAGGAGCTCAGAGAAGAGGAAGGGAGATTTCATAGAAGAGGTGAACTTTGAGGAAAAGGTGGAGTGTTAGGAGCCCAAAGGAATACAAAGATCATGTCCAAAGGCTTGGAACCTGAAACATGCAAGTATTTTCAGAAGAAAATTAGGAGATGGGCCCAGCCTGAAAGAAATGTTCATACACAGGCATAAAAGGGTGTAAGTTTAGATAAGCAGAATAAGACTTTGTGGAGGGTCTTGAATATCTTCTAAAGAGCTTGAACTTAATCTTACAAGCAATTGGGGCCCCCAAGGCTCTGGAATAGGGTAGGGACATGATAGAAGCCCATCTAGAAAGACTAATCGGTTGCTGATGGATATGATGGGTTGGTGAAGCCTGTCCTTCTGGAGGTAGAAAGACTTAACTAGGAATCCATCCACTAACCTGATGATATTGTGCTGTAAGAAATGAAAGAGGAGCACAGAAGAAGCACACTGTGTTTCCTGGACAGGGACAAAGAAGGAACAGGTAAAGACAAGGTCAAGATTCTAAGCCTGAGCGCCTAAGAGAATACTGTTACCATGGACAGAAGCAAGAGTAGAACTGACATCTCTGGAGCAGAGTATAAAGTGACCTTGAGAAAAAAGAAAAAACATCCTAGGCTGAGTTGCTAAAATCAGAGCTTGAGTCTGGGATTTGGAAGCTTAAGAATGATTGAGGGAGTGCTCTTAGGCCAAACCTAATGGAAGAGAGGGAGGCAAGATAGGGAAGGGGCAGCAGACCAGCAAGGTTGTGGTTCCAGGTAAAGCTTGATCCACAGGGGGACTCTGGTGCAGAACTCTCACCACAGACTTAAGCCATTCTGAGGCAAAGGGCCAGGCTTTTGTGCCCCATACCAGCCAGTCATTGGCCATCCCACATGTGGGAAGGGGTGACCTCTGGAGGAAGTCATCACATTTCTCGCAGCAGCTGATGGGTGGGTAAAGGGAATGTTAACCTCAAGTTAACCTAAGGCTTACAGCACATAACACTCAGCAAATGCCTTCTATTATTACTGTGATGGTTAGCACTGAGAAGATGGCAAGATGTCCAACATACTTGATGGATGAAAGAAAACAACACTGGGCAGCTACAGTTCTCTGTACAACCTCTGACCGAGAGTATAATTCATTTCCCCTCCATTTTCTGACCTACTTTGTGTAAGCAGCAGAAAGCTAAGTAGTTGCCATACTCTGGATTTTCAACGTCAGTCATACAATTCATCAGAGGTGCAAGAGCATGAAAGGAAAGCTAGGTGAGTCTTTCTAAAAGTGGAGGAAGGATAGGCTGTTTCTATTTTAAGCACTTGAATATGGATGGGAAGACCTCAGGGCCCCTAAAATTTACTGCAAGGTCATATAACCTGGCCTAGAACCATCTCTCCTGGATGGAGGCCATCTGCAAAGCTGCTCTAACACATCTAGAATTCTACATGGCTGGATTTTCTTTGTATATGGTAGGAACCTCCCTGAAAGGCTGTGTGTAAATTTAACATTAGATTTAATGTTCCAGGTAAGCTGAACTCTCTGTTTAAGAGCTGTATACTAAATCCTGTAGTAGAGGATCACCCCCAAATGTATATTTCCCCTGAAATATCAGATCAGTCTAACATAAAACATGCTTGCATTTTACAGGAAGCTGCTGTTTCATTCTTCAACCCAGAAATCAATCAACAGACGTTTATTGAGCACCTATGGTGTAAAAGGTGCTATGCTAGATGCTGGAAAAATACAGCGTATCTTGGGAATAGTAAAAAGACATTCTGGCTGGAGAACAAAGTGAAGGTAGGAGTAGGAGGGCTGGATATGCATTCCAGAGACCGTATGCACGGAGGAGCTAACTGCAGTAGCAAACACCACCAACGCGTCAGTGACTTAACACTATGTTAGTGTACTTCTCACACCACAGTCCAATATGGACTAGCAGGGAGGTGAGGGGCAGGAAGGGGCTCTGGTTCCGTACCACAACTCAAAGAACTGAGCTCCTCTCATATCAGGGTTCTGCTATCTTCCAAATCTTAGGAATTCTCAATTGAACTGGTGGAAGGAGAAATGAGTGAGAATTGTTTTTACCATGTATGGAAGTGGCACCCATCACTCCTAGCCTCCTTCTATGGGCCAGAGTTCAGTCATATGACTATATGTAAGTGAAAGAATGTAGTCTAATTGTTTGTCCTGGATGAAGATGAAACAGGCTTAGTGAATACAGGCATATCTCATTTTATTGTGCTTTGCTTTACTGTGCTTTGCAGATACTGTGTTTTTTACAAACTGGAGGTTCATGGCAACCCTGCATCGAACAAGTCTGTCAACGCCATTTTTCCAACAGCATTTGCTCACTTCGTGTTTCTGTGCCACATTTTGGTAATTCTCACAATATTTCAAACTTTTTCATTATCATTTTATTTATTATGATGATCTGTGATCAGTGATCTTTCATGTTACTAATGCAAAAAAATTCTGACTAGCTGAAGGCTCAGATGATAGCATTTTTTAGCAATAAGGTATTTTTAATTAAGGTATGTACCTTGGTTTTTTTCATCATAATGCTACTGCACACTTAATATACTACAGTATAGTGTAAACATAACTTTTACATGCACTGGGAAACCAAAAAATGTGGATAACTCATTTTATTGCCATATTCATTTTACTGCAGTGGTCTGGAATCAAACCCATAATATCTTGCTGGTATGCCTGTTTCTATTCAGTCTCTGCCACATGAACCTGAGGTGAGATTTCAGAATTTTGAAGTTAGGATTTTGTCTTATACATAAAAGACTGACCACCTAATGCCTTCTTGCTTCCCAAAATATTTCGAGCTCACTTGAGACACATTCTACTCACGAAAAGAACAGGAATATACTTTGTTGATTACCTATTCATTTGCAAATTATTTATGCAGTGCCTATGACTTGTTTGACACTATTCTAAATACTCAAAACACCATGTTAATCGGAAAATGAACAAACAAACCATGTGTCAGGCACTTTCATTAAGATAGATATTTTTACTTTTATCCCAATATTTCAAATAAAGAAACCAGGATATTTCAACATCCTTTCATAATAAAAAATTTGAAAAAAAACAACTCTAAACAAATTGGGTTTAGAAGGAATTCACCTTTACATAACAAAGGCAAGCCCACATGACAAGCCCACAGCTAATGATATTATGAATTATTACTCAGTGGTAAAAAGTTGAAATTTTTTCCTCTAAGATCAGAAACAAGACAAGGATGCCCACTCTCACCACTCTTATTCAACATAACCTTTGAAGTCCTAGCCAGAGCAATAATGTAAGAAGGAGAGATAACAGGCATACAAATTGGGGGAAAAAAAGAAGTAAAACTGTCTCTGTTTGCAGATGACATAATCTTATATATAGGAAACACTAAAGACTCCATCAAAAACACCCAAAAAACAAAAAAACTGTTAGAACTAATAAGCAGCAGTAAAGGTGCAGAATACAAAATCATCATACAAAAATCAGTTGTGTTTCTATATACCAACAATGAACTATTAGGAAGAGAAATGAAGAAAACAATCCCATCAGAGTTGCATCAAAAAGAATAAAATACTTAAGAATAAATTTAATCAAGGAAGTGAGGATTAGGAACCAAGATGGCGGAGTAGAAGGACGTACTCTCCCTCTTGAGAGAACACCAGAATCACAACTAGCTGCTGGACAGGCATCGACAGGAAGACGTTGGAACTCACCAAAAATGATACCCCACATCCAAAGACAAAGGAGAAGTTACAATGAGACACTAGGAGGGGTGCAATCACAGTAAAATCAAATCCCATAACTGCTGGGTGGGTGACTCACAGACTGGAGAACACTTATACCGCAGAAGTCCACCCACTGCAGTGAAGGTTCTGAGCCCCACGTCAGGTTCCCAACCTGGGGGTCAGGCAACGGGAGAAGGCATTCCTAGAGAATCAAACTTTGAAGGCTAGTGGGATTTGACTGCAGGACTTCAACAGGATTGGGGGAAACAGAGACTCCACTCTTGGAGGGCAAACACAAAGTAGTATGCACATGGGGACCCAGGGGAATGAGCAGTGACCCCAGGGGAGACTAAACCAGACCAACCTGCTAGTGTTGGAGGGTCTCCTGCAGAGGCGGGTGGTGGCTGTTGCTCACCGTGGGGACACGGGGACAAAGACACTGGCAGCAGAAGTTCTGGGAAGTAATCCTTGACGCCAGCCCTCCCTGAGTCCCCCATTAGCCCCACCAAAGAGCCCAGGTAGGCTCCAGTGTTGGATTGCCTCAGGCCAAACAGCCCCACCCATCAGCAGTCAAGTGGATTGAAGTTTTACTGAGATCTGCCCACAAGAGCAACAGTCAGCTTTAACCACCACAAGTCCCTCCCCGATCAGGGAACTTGCACAAGCCTCTTAGATAGCCTCATCCACCAGAGGGCAGATAGCAGAAGCAAGAAGAACTACAATCCCGCAGCCTGTGGAGCCAAAACCACACTCACAGAAAGAGAGACAAGATGAAAAGGCAGAGGGGTATGTACCAGATGAAGAAACAAGATAAAACCCCAGGAAAAAAACTAAATGAAGTGGAGATAGGTAACCTTCCAGAAAAAGAATTCAGAATAATGATAGTGAAGATGATCCAGGACTTTGGAAAAACAGTGGAGGCAAAGATCAAGAAGATGTAAGAAATGTTTAACAAAGACCTAGGAGAATTAAAGAACAAACAAATAGATATGAACAATACAATAACTGAAATGAAAACTACACTAGAAGGAATCAATAGCAGAAGAACTGAGGCAGAAAAACGGATAAGTGACCTGGAAGACAGAATGGTGGAATTCACTGCTGCGGAAAAGAATAAAGAAAAAAGAATGAAGAGAAATGAAGACAGCCTACGAGACCTCTGGGACAACATTAAATGCAACACATTCGCATTATAGGGGTCCCAGAAGGAGAAGGGAGAGAGAAAGGACCTCAGAAAATATTTGAAGAGATTATAGTTGAAAACTTCCCTAACATGAGAAAGGAAATAGCCATGCAAGTCCAGGAAGTGCAGAGAGTCCCATACATGATAAAACCAAGGAGGAACACACAGAGACACATAGTAATCAAAAGGGCAAAAATTAAAGACAGAGAAAGATTATTGAAAGCAGCAAGGGAAAAACGAAAAATAACATACAAGGGAACTCCCATAAGGTTAACAGCTGATTTCTCAGCAGAAACTCTACAAGCCAGAAGGCAGTGGCGTGATATACTTAAAGTGATGAAAGGGAGGAACATACAACCAAGATTACTCTACCCAGCAAGTATCTCATTCAGATTCCATAGAGAAATCAAAAGCTTTACAGACAAGCAAAAGCTAAGAGAATTCAGCACCACCAAACCAGCTCTACAACAAATGCTAAAGGAACTTCTCTAAGTGGGAAACACAAGAGAAGAAAAGAACCTACAAAAACAAACCCAAAACAATTAAGAAAATGGTCATAGGAACATACATATCAATAATTACCTTAAACGTGAATGGAATAAATGATCCAACCAAAAGACACAGGCTTGCTGAACGGATACAAAAACAAGACCCATCTATATGCTGTCTACAAGAGACCCACTTCAGACCTAGGGACACATACAGACTGAAAGTGAGGGTATGGAAAAAGATATTCCATGCAAATGGAAATCAAAAAAAGTTGGAGTAGCAATACTCATATCAGATAAAACAGACTTTAAAATAAAGAATATTACAAGAGACAAGGAAGGACACTACATAATGATCAAGAGATCAATCCAAGAAGATATAACATTTATAAATATATATGCACCCAATATAGGAGCACCTCAATACATATGGCGACTGCTAACAGCTCTAAAGAGGAAATTGACAGTAACACAATAATAGTGGGGAACTTTAACGCCTCACTTACACCAATGGACAGATCATCCAAAATGAAAATAAATAAGGAAGCAGAAGCTTTAAATGACACAATAGAGCAGTTAGATTTAATTGATATTTAGAGGACATTCCATCCAAACACAGCAGATTACACTTTCTTCTCAAGTGCACACGGAATATTCTCCAAGATAGATCACATCTTGGGTCAAAAAATCAACCCCCAGTAAATTTAAGAAAATTGAAATCATATCAAGTATCTTTTCTGACCACAATGTTCTGATATTAGAAATCAATTACAGGGAAAAAAACGTAAAACACACAAACACATGGAGGCTAAACAATACGTTACTAAATAACCAAGAGATCACTGAAGAAATCAAAGAGGAAATCAAAAAATACCTAGAGACAAATGACAATGAAAACACGATGATCCAAAACCTATGGGATGCAGCAAAAGCAGTTCTAAGAGGGAAGTTTACAGCTATACAAGCCTACCTCAAGAAACAAGAAAAATGTCAAATGAACAATCCACCCTTACACCGAAAGGAACTAGAGAAAGAAGAACAAACAGAACCCAGAGTTAGCAGAAGGAAAGAAATAAAGATCAGAACAGAAATAAATGAAATAGAAACAAAAGAAAACAATAGGAAGGATCAATAAAACTAAAAGCTGGTTCTTTAAGAAGATAAACAAAATAGATAAAACATTAGCCAGACTCATCAAGAAAAAGAGGGAGAGGACTCAAATCAACAAAATTAGAAATGAAAAAGGAGAAGTTACAACAGACACTGCAGAAATACAAAGCATGCTAAGAGACTATTACAAGCAACTCTATGCCAATAAAATGGACAATCTGGAAGAAATGGACAAATGCTTAGAAAGGTATAACCTTCCAAGACTGAACGAGGAAGAAATCGGAAATATGAACAGACCAATCACAAGTAATGAAACTGAAACTGTGATTAAAAAATCTTCCAACAGGGCTTCCCTGGTGGCGCAGTGGTTGAGAGTCCGCCTGCTGATGCAGGGGACACGGGTTCATGCCCCGGTCTGGGAAGATCCCACATGCCGCGGAGCAGCTGGGCCCGTGAGCCATGGCCGCTGCGCCTGCGCGTCCGGAGCCTGTGCTCCGCAACGGGAGAGGCCACAACAGTGAGAGGCCCACTTGACACACACACACACAAAAAAATCTTCCAACAAACAAAAGTCCAGGACCAGATGGCTTCACAGGTGAATTCTATCAAACATTTAGAGAAGAGCTAACAACCATCCTTCTCAAGCTCTTCCAAATAATTGGGGAGGAAGGAACACTCCCAAACTCATTCTATGAGGCCACCATCACCCTGATACCAAAACCAGACAAAGATACTACAAAAAAAGAAAATTACAGACCAATATCACTGATGAACATAGATGCAAAAATCCTCAACAAAGTACTAGCAAACAGAATCCAACAACACATTAAAAGGATCATACACCATGATCAAGTGGGATTTATCCCAGGGATGCAAGGATTCTTCAATATGCGTAAATCAATCAATGTGATAAACCATATTAACAAATTGAACAATAAAAACCATATGATCATCTCAATAGATGCAGAAAAAGCTTTTAACAAAATTCAACACCCATTTATGATAAAAACTCTCCAGAAAGTGGGCATAGAGGGAACCTACCTAAACATAATAAAGGCCATATACGACAAACCCACAGCAAACATCATTCTCAATGGTGAAAAACTGAAAGCATTTCCTCTATGATCGGGAACAAGACAAGGATGTCCACTCTCACCACTATTATTCAACACAGTTTTGGAAGTCCTAGCCATGGCAATCAGAGAAGAAAAAGAAATAAAAGGAATACAAATTGGAAAGAAGAAATAAAACTGTCACTGTGTGCAGATGACATGATACTATACATAGAGAATCCTAAAGATGCCACCAGAAAACTACTAGAGCTAATCAATGAATTTGGTAAAGTTGCAGGATACAAAATTAATGCAGAGAAATCTCTTGCATTCCTATACACTAATGATGAAAAATCTGAAAAAGAAATTAAGAAAACACTCCCATTTACCATGGCAACAAAAAGAATAAAATACCTAGGAATAAACCTACCTAGGGAGACAAAAGACCTGTATGCACAAAACTATAAGACACTGCTGAAAGAAATTAAAGATGATAACAACAGATGGAAAGATATACCAAGATCTTGGATTGGAAGAATCAATATTGTGAAAATGACTACACTACCCAAAGCAATCTACAGATTCAATACAATCCCTATCAAATTGGCAATGGCATTTTTTACAGAACTAGAACAAAAAATCTTAAAATTTGTACAGAGATACAAAAGACCCCAAATAGCCAAAGCACTCTTGAGGGAAAAAAACGGAGCTGGAGGAATCAGACTCCCTGACTTCAGACTATACTACAAAGCTACAGTAATCAAGACAATATGGTACTGGCACAAAGACAGAAACAGATCAATGGAATAATATAGAAAGCCCAGAGATAAACCCACGTACCTATGGTCAACTAATCTATGACAGAGGAGGCAAGGATATACAATGGAGAAAAGACAGTCTCTTCAATAAGTGGTGATTGGAAAACTGGACAGCTACATGTAAAAGAAAGAAACTAGAACACTCCGTAACACCATACACAAAAATAAACTCAAAATGGATTAAAGACCTAAATGTAAGACCAGACACTATAAAACTCTTAGAGGAAAACATAGGAAGGACACCCTTTGACATAAATCACAGCAAGATCTTTTTTGATCCACCTCCTAGAGTAATGGAAATAAAAAGAAAAATAAACAAATGGGACCTAATGAAACTTCAAAGCTTTTGCACAGCAAAGGAAACCATAAACAAGACGAAAAGACAACCCGCAGAATGGGAGAAAATATTTGCAAACGAATCAACGGACAAAGGATTAATCTCCAAAATATATAAACAGTTCATGCAGCTCAATATTAAAAAAACAACCCAATCCAAAAATGGGCAGAAGACCTAAACAGACATTTCTCCAAAAAAGACATACAGATGGCCAAGAAGCATATGAAAAGCTGTTCAACATCACTAATTATTAGAGAAATGAAAATCAAAACTACAATGAGGTTGTCACCTCTCACCAGTTAGAATGGGCATCATCAGAGAATCTACAAACAGCAAATGCTGGAGAGGGTGCAGAGAAACAGGAATCCTCTTGCACTGTTGGTGGGAATGTAAATTGATACAGCCACTATGGAGAACAATATGGAGGTTGCTTAAAAAACTAAAAATTGAATTACCATATTATCCAGCAATCCCACTACTGGGCATATACCCAGAGAAAACCATAATTCAAAAAGACACATGCACCCCAATGCCCACTGCAGCACTATTTACGATAGTCAAGTCATGGAAGCAACCTAAATGCCCATCGACAGACGAATGGATAAAGAAGATGTGGTACATATATACAATGGAATATTATTCAGCCATAAAAAGGAACAAAATTGGGTCATTTGTAGAAACGTGGATGGACCTAGAGACTGTCATACAGAGTGAAGTCAGAAAGAGCAAAACAAATATCGTTTATTAACACATATATGTGGAAACCAGAAAAATGGTACAGATGAACCAGTTTGCAGGGCAGAAATTGAGACACAGATGTTGAGAACAAACATATGGACACCAAGCGGGGGAAACGGTGGTGGGGGACGGGTGTGATGAATTGGGCAATTGGGATTGACATATATACACTGATGTGTATAAAATTGATGACTTATAAAAAAAATAAAATAAAATGAAAGACACACACACATGCACAAAAAAGACAACAGACTAAAAAGTGAAAGGTAATGATGATTAGCCCATGTATCATACTTGCTACATGTCAGGCACTACTCCAAATACAGTGTGTACATTGGCTCACTTATGTCTTACAACCTTGAAGTGATTATTATTATTCCTGTTCCACTGAGGGAAACTATAGCATGGAGACATTAAGCAAATTGTCCAAAGTCACACAACTAATAAATGGCTAAGCTAGGATTTTACTCCAGGTAGTACAGTGCCAGAGTTTGTGCACTTAACAACAATGATGATGTCTGGTAGAAAAAGGCAAAGGATATTGCAAAAGGAGAAAATGTATGGGTATGAACTTTGATGTAAGCAGGTGAATCAAGCAGGATAATAAATGGACTCACTTTGATTTATATTGAGGAGTTTATAGGTAATTTGAAGACAGAGATTTCCTATAAAATTTTGAAGAGTGATTAAACACACTTACGGATTTCTAAGTTTCAAGTGTGTTCCTCATGATGAAATTATAGGTTAATTGTAAGCCAGAGAATTAGGGAAAGGAAGAAAGAAAGAAAGAAAGGAAGGAAGGAAGGAAGGAGGGAGGGAGGGAGGGAGGGAGGGGGAGAGAGAGAGAGAGAGAGAGAGAGAGAAAGAGAGAAAGAGAGAGAAAGTAAGAAAGAAAGAAAGAAAGAAAGGAAGGAAGGAAGGAAGGAAGGAAGGAAGGAAGAACGAACAACACAAATGAACTTATCTACAAAACAGAAACAGACTCAAAGACATAGAGGACAGACTGATGGTTGCCAAGGGGGAGGGAGGGTGTGGGAGGAAAGGATTGGGAGTTTGGGATTAGCAGATGCAAACTAGTATATATAAGATGGACAAACAACAAGGTCCTACTGTGTAGCACAAGGAACTATATTCAATATCCTGTGATAAACCATAATGGAAAAGAATATAAAAAAGAATGTGTATATGTGTATAACTGAATCACTTTGCTGTACAGCAGAAATTAACATAACATTGTAAATCAACTATACGGCAATAAAATTTTCAAAAATTAAAATTAAAAAAATTTAAAAAGAAAAAAAAAGGAAGTGAAAGATCTATACACTGAAACCTGTAAGACACTGATAAAAGACATTAAAGAAGATACAAATAAATGAAAGGATATAACACATTCATGGATTGGAAGAATTAATATTGTTAAAATGTCCATAGTACCCAAAGTGATCTATAGATTCAGTGTAATCCCTATCAAAATTCCAAGAGCATTTCTGATACTGGTTACACAGGAAAAAACAAACCTCAAATTTGTACAGAGCTACAAAAGACCCCTAATAGCCAAATCAATCTTAAGAAAGGATTAATCTCCAAAATTTACAAGCAGCTCATGCAGCTCAATATCAAAAAAAAACAAACAACCCAATCCAAAAATGGGCAGAAGACCTAAATAGACATTTCTCCAAAGAAGATATACAGATTGCCAACAAACAAATGAAAGGATGCTCAACATCATTAATCATTAGAGAAATGAAAATCAAAACTACAGTGAGGTATCACCTCACACCAGTCAGAATGGCTATCATCAAAAATATCTATAAACAATAAATGCTGGAGAGGGTGTGGAGAAAAGGGAACCCTCTTGCACTGTTGGTGGGAATGTGAATTGATACAGCCACTATGGAGAACAGTATGGAGGTTCCTTAAAAAACTAAAAACAGAACTACCATATGACCCAGCAATCCCACTACTGGGCATACACCCTTAGAAAACCATAATTCTAAAAGAGTCATGTACCACAATGTTCATTGCAGCTCTATTTACAACAGCCAGGACACGGAAGCAACCTAAGTGTCCATCGACAGATGAATGGATAAAGAAGATGTGGTGCATATATACAATGGAATGTTACTCAGCCATGAAAAGAAACGAAATTGAGTTATTTGTAGTGAGTCGGTTGGACACAGAGACTGTCATACAGAGTGAAGTTAAGTCAGAAAGAGAAAAATAAATACCATATGTTAACACAAATACATGGCATCTAAAAAAAAAAAACAAAGTGATTCTGAAGAACCTAAGGGCATGACAGGAATAAAGACACAGACATAAAGAATGGACTTGGGGGCTTCCCTGGTGGCGCAGTGCTTGAGAGTCCGCCTGCCGATGCAGGAGACGCGGGTTCGTGCCCCGTTTCGGGAAGATCCCACATGCCGCGGAGCGGCTGGGCCCGTGAGCCATGGCCACTGAGCCTGCGCGTCCGGAGCCTGTGCTCCGCAAATGGGAGAGGCCACGACAGTGAGAGGCCCGCATAACGCAAGAAAAGTAGAGAATGGACTTGAGGGAACGGGGAGGGGGAAGGGTAAGCTGGGACGAAGTGAGAGAGCGGCATGGACATATATACACTACCAAATGTAAAGTAGATAGCTAGTGGGAAGCAGCCACATTGCACAGGGAGATGAGCTCAGTGCTTTGTGACCACCTAGAAGGGTGGGATAGGGAGGGTGGGAGGGAGACGCAAGAGGGAGGAGATATAGGGATATATGTATATGTATAGCTGATTCACTTTGTTAGAAAGCAGGAACTAACACACCATTGTAAAGCAATTATACTCCAATAAAGATGTTAACAAAAAGAAAAAAGAAAGAAAAACAAAGCTGGAGGCATCACAGGTCCTGTTTTCAAACTATATTACAAAGTTATAGTAATCAAAACAGTATGGCATTGGCATAAAAACAAACACATAGATCAATGAACATAATAAGAGCGTCCAGAAGCAAATACATGCATATATGGTCAATTAATTTTTGACAAAGGAACCAAGAATATACAATGGGGAAAAGGATAGTATCTTCAGTAAAAGGATAGTGCTGGGAAAATTGGATATCCACATGCAAAAGAATGAAACTGGACCCTTATCTTACACCATATGCAAAAATCAACTCAAAATAGATTAAAGGCTTGAATGTAAGATCTGAAACCATAAAATTCCTAGAAGAAAGCATAGGAGGCAAGCTCCTTGACACTGGTCTTAGCAATGATTTTTTTTTTTAATCTGACACCAAAAGAAAAGGCAACAAAAGCAAAAATAAACAAATAGGACTGCCTCAACCAAAAAAACTTCTGCATAGAAAAAGAAACAATTTTTTTTTCACATCCACAAATGAAAAGGCAATCTATGGAATGGAAGAAAATGTATTCAAGCCACATATTCAATAAGAGGTTAATATCCAAAATATATGATGAACATACAACGCAATAGCAAAAAAACAAATGACCCACTTAACAGTGGGCAAAGAATCTGAAAAGACATTTTTCCAAACAAGACATACAAATGGCCAACAGATTTATGAAAAGGTGCTCAGCATCACCAGTCATCAGGGAAACACAAATGAGAACCACAATGAGATATCACCTCACTCCTGTTAGGGTGTCTATTATCTAAACAAAAATAAGAAATAAAATAAATGCTGGTGAGGATATGGATAAAGGGGAACCCCTGTACACTGCTGGTTGAAATGTAAACTGGAACAGCCATTATGGAAAACAGTACAGAGTTTCCTTTAAAAATTAAAACTAGAAATACCATATCCAGCAATTCCACTTCTAGGTATATATCCAAAGGTAATAAAGAGAGGATCTCAAAGAGATATCCATACTCCCATGTTCACCGCAGCATGATTCACAATAGCCAAGGTACAGAAACAACCTAAGTGTCTGTCAACGGATGAATGAATAAAGAAAATGTGACATACATACATATATATGTGTGTGTGTGTGTGTGTGTGTGTGTGTGTATGTGTATATATATATATATATATATATATATATATATATACATTTATACATATATTTACACATATACAATGAAATGATATTTAGCTTTAAATAAGAAAGAAATCCTGCCAATTGTGACAACATGGATGAAGCTGGAGGGTATTACGCTAAATGAAATAAACCAGTCAGAGAAAGATAAATATTGCATGGTATCGCTTATATGCGGAATCTAAAAAATTAAAAAGACTCAAACTCATAGAAACAGAGAGTAGAATAGTGGTTGCCAGGGGCTGTGTGGTGGAGGAAATAGGGAGAGTCTTGCAAAAGGACACACATTTTCAGTTCCAAGACTGAAAGACCTTAATATTGAAGGAAGGAAGGAAAGAAGGAAGGAGGGAAGGAGGGAGCAAGGGAGAGAGAGAGAGAGAGAGAGAGAGAGAGAGAGAGAGAGAGAGAGAGAGAGAGAGAGAAGGAAGAGGGGAGGAAGAAAGGGAGGGAGGGAGGAAGGAAGAAACTACTCTCAAAGAGACCAAGTGGCTTGCTCAAGTTCACATCTGCTAAGTAGCACAGTGGGTGTCTGAAATCATGTGTGCTTGACTTCAGAATGCAAGTCGTACTTCTCTGAGCCAGAGAAACTGGCAGATGCCTTAAAGAGAGGCCATCGCGACCCAATCCTAAAATCAGCTTCTCAATGGTGCTAAGGAACAGATGTTTAACCAGGGAGATTTAGCCCTCTATTTTCCACCACCATGAGAATAAAGAGGCTGGACTGAGTGTGAGAAGTCAGGATGGACTGCGGATATCTGGATGTGTGTTCCCAAAGGCTGGCTGGCAAGCATGAGTTGAACTACCCCACTCAAAATGTGGTATCCTTTTGATTTGTTTTTCAACCATTTAAAAATGTGAAAGCTGTGCTTAGCACACAGGCTATACAAAAACAGGAGGTAGGCTGGATTTGGCCCATGGGCCACCGTCTGCTGACCTCTGCCCTTGGCCCCTGCCTTCTCGCCCCCTCCCCACTATGAGCTCCCTTACCCCATGCTGACCTAGCAGCACCAACACTCAGCTTATCCTAGACCAAAATCTGCATTCACACTATGACTTATGTCTTCTTTGAGCTGTGCCTCGCCTGAACCACCCCAGTCCCAGGATGCCATCCTGGCCTTTGTCCTTGGTGGCTGACATGCTTATCTGATTCACAGTAGATTTAGTAGTGGGAAAGCAAACAAAAGGGCTGCCAAATGTGCTTCTTGCCTTCAAAAGATCTGCACTTTAAGGGAGGCCAAGCTGCAGCTTAGCCCATGGACCAACATGCACGATGCCCAAGCTGGGCTTCTTCCAAAAAAGGATGGGAAGCATCCACCACTTCACTTTCTTTGCCACCAGCCCAGTGAGGAAGCATGTGTCCCGTAAACGGGGGGAACTGACAACTCCAGCAGGGGAAATTGTGCACCGAACCCATCTGGCCAGTGCAATCTGGCCAGGCCCATGTGGCTAAACTCATGTTGCCTAAAGCAACAGTCTACATCCAGGTTGGAAAATGGCAGCAATAAAAAAAAAAAATCAGTGGAACCCAGCCAGAGAGATGATTCTCAGCAAAAAAGACACACTGCATAAGGAGAAATGGGTGGGGGGTGGGGGGGACATATTTATATCCAGAGAGAGAGAGAGAGACATTACCTTCCTCTCCAACACATTTTTCTGAAGTTACAAGTCAATGGTTTCTATTTATTCCCACTGGAGGGAAAAACAAAGACCCTGAGATTTATGAGCAGTTGTTTATTTATAATCCAAAAACTCCCCTCATACCATATGGTTGGGAAATTTACAGAAAGGCAAAGCGAGAGGAAATTGCCTGCTTAATTCAATGGTCTTGGCAAAGCTAGCAGGCAGAGAGAGCTTCCCAAACTCTTCCTCTGACACATGCGTAAGCTTGTATAGACGTGGCGGCACGCATGCAGAGAGCAGAGCGAGCCCTTTCCTTGCCAGCAAAGCCATAACGCAGTGTGGTGGGAATGAGAGCAGCTGATGAGCCCAACTGAGGAAGCTGGACTCATTTCTCTATTCTAGCACAGGACAGAGACACAGAAACCGAGAGAAAGGAGAGTGAGGGCTAAAAGACGTGGGAGCAACCAGTCTTCTGGACAAGTAAAGAGGATGCACAGCGCACGGGGGTTCTCAGGAAGGCAAAGTGCACACAGGTCTCTACAACACTTTTGTCTAATCATTTTCCTCCTTGGCATTCGTGGGAAATAAGCAGGAATTTCTGATTCCATCTCTGCTGCCCAGCTTGCTTTACAGAAAGGCAATCACTCACAGTTTGCACTGGTTGCTTTTATTTCCTCTGTGATCTACTCTCCACTTTCAGACTGATGACAAACAGAAAGGAAGGAAAACACTGAAGTTAAAGACAATTAATGCAAATGAAAATAATGTCCAGATATGAAAAGGGATTGAAAAGCGTGAAAAAAAAAAAAAAAACAAATGACACGATGGGGCAGAGGGAAGTCCACCTCTCTGAGAAAACCGCCCCTGACACTTCTGTCCATAGGGCTCCATCCACTGAGTGCCTACAGCCCAGAGGACCTGCCCACACCACACCAGGGTTCCACACCCACTGCCTGCAGTATTAGCTACCTTTTAATATGCATACAACTGCTCCTCTGGTACGTCTCCCACTTCTAATTGGATGACTCCCCAAATTTATCCTGCTCCAGCCTCTCCTGTGAGCTCCAGTCTCACATTTCCAAATGCTGTGCAGTGAGCCATCGGCACTGCGCTTCCAGGATGCTGAACCCGAGCTCATCGACCCTCCCCCATAACAATGTTTCTCCTCCCACTTCCTTCCTCCTCTCCTCTTCCATTCCCTCACTCTGTAACAGAACCAGACCCTCCCACCCTCCCAGGTCTGAAGTCTTATAATCATCATGACTATTTCTCCTCGTCCCTCACCTCTAATCACCATCAAGTCATGTTAACTGTGTCTCAGAAACCCCTTTTGCATTGACCCTTCTCTCTGTCCTCCTGAACAGCCCAAGTTTAACATGATGGGCTGCCTAGGCTGCTGTAATACTCCGCTAACTTGCTGCCCCACCTCTGGACATCCTTATCCTCAGCCCAGGGTTCACAGTGGTGTCAGATCTACCTTCCTAAGGCACAGCTCTAAGCAGTCATTTTCCAGCTCAAGAACCTTCACGGTTCCATGTTTACCACAAAATATAATTCCGGTTCAATACCCGTCTGCGCCTTCTATCACCACTGCTCACCCCAACGCCGGGGCAAAAGCACACAGTTGAATCTCAGTAATTGCCTGATGATGAAATGGCTGATGAGTGAAAAACCTCTGTGACTACTTGGGAGAAATGCTGCTGCCGAGAGGACCTGTGCGCTCATAAAACTGAACTGATTTGACAGTTACAGGTGTGTAAAACAATGATAAGAGAGCAAAGGGAGGAAAGAAGAAAGGCGATTACACCAGACTTCATGACAAATAACAGGGAGGCAGCCTAGTCGGTAAGCAGCCCAAATAATTAAGGGCAAGGCCCAGATAGGTCTGGGAATAAAACTGAAGGGCCTGGGCGAGTGAGGGAGAAGTAACTTATTGATGAGGCGGAGATATAGCTAAACAAGGAAATGAATTTGTGGGGGAGGAGTGTTGCAGGAAAGGGGGAGGGAACAGGTGCTGGAGAGAGGCATACATTTGCCAAAGGAGAAAAAACCCAGGTCCGTATCAGAACGGGTGAAGGAGCATCTCAGAAGAGAAGGCTGACCAGATTAGTAAGTGTGACGGGGTTTGCCTGAGGAGGAAATAATTGGAGAAGCCCAGAGCCGTTCATCCTGGCATGGAGACCGCCAGCTTCCTCTCAACATGCAGAGCAGGTACGGCAAGGAGTCATGAATACCTGGAAGGAAACGAGCCCTAATTCAAACAAACAGAATCTACAGAAGCACCTGTTAAAGGTCTCACACCAGGAGACTAGGCGGCCAAAATGGGACAAGGCATAAAAGGGGACAAGAGGGACAAAAGGTTTGTCACATGTCAGAGGCACCAAAAACAACCAGTACGTATCACTGATAGAGTTCCAAAGCCAGGAAATCACACTACGAGTGACATCAAACTGGAGTGACCCGTGCCCTACCGTGTTCTGAGACAAGGCAGACAGTGTGGGGATCAGATGGAAGAGGTCCTTGCCGTCCGTCACTCTATACCCAGAATGAGGTTATGCTTTGTACACAGTGATGCCCAGAAAACTGACTCATTGCTTTTGGAGATTCTACTCCACAAGTGCCTGCTGAGTGCCCTGCATTATGATGCTGCTGTATAAACACAAATCCAACAAGTGTGAACCATTGTCCCACTGCCCAAATCAACCACTGCACGGGTGATAAAGCAAATAAAATCCCAGCTCTCATGAATCTCACTATCTAACGTAGGAGATAAACAATGAACCAGTGTAATCATAAGTCAATTCAAAAACTGAAATCATGAAGCATGCTGAAGGAAATAAAGGGGGACTAGGATAGAGACAGGCAGGGGGCAATGTATTCTGAGAAGAGATGCCACTTAGGCTGGACCTGAAGTATAAAAGCATATGCAAAATGTGAAATAAAAAGCACTACAGTGCTTTGTAAAGGTCCTGTGGCAGGAAAGAGGCTGGCCAGCTTAAGGAATTAAAGAGGCAGTAAGGCTAGGGTATGGTGAGCAAGGGAGAGAGAGGCACGCAATGGGAATACACTTGTGGCCCAGCCTCATGTTTCACACTGGGATGACACAAAATGGGAGAAAGTAACGAACATATCTTGACTGCCTTCTATGTCTTCTATATGGGAGAGGTATTTTTCAAGCTTACAGAGAGAATACAGTCAGTCACGCTGGAGGTGTTTTTACTGGTCTTGGGTTGGTAAGAATTTGTGGGTAAGACAATCTCATTTTGCACCTTCAGCCAAGACAACAATCCCAACTAGCCTGATGCCTCTTCCTAAACACAGCACTGAGCTGGTGCATTATTACTAAGCTTTTTTTGTACACTTAAAATCTAGCTTTCTTAGCAACAGTGATGGACAGAAACCTGAATGGGTATCTTAAACATCAAAAGGGAATTTTTTAAAGGGACACACCAACAACCCAGTACATATTTTTACAACATCAAACAATATAAAGTTGTAAAACTTAAATCAAGAATCTTCACAATATACTCACGCTGACACACAGTCTGCATCTTTTTCCCGGGGGTCACAACCCTGTCTACAGAAGCACGTGTTTGACAAATAAGAATCAAAGAAGATGCAGGAATTCCATGAGCTTCCGTGTGTCTGGGATTTAAATCTTGTCCTAGAAGATCCAGTAGCCAAATCATTACCTTTGGGGGTGACGGTTGTAGTGTGTAAAATGACTAAAAGAGCACAAACATGGAAGAAAGAAATCTGGGATCTAATGTCAGCTTTGCCTCTAGACCAGCTGAATAAACCTTAGGTAAACATTCACCTCTTTGGACCTCAGTTTATCAGGTATAAAATAAGGAATAGGTACTTCTGATTCTGGACATGATGGAGTAACCAGGACCGAATCTAACCTTTCACATGAAATGACTAATTAATTAATTAATTATATCAAACAATTTCCATTTCAATTTCAAGTCACTGGACAACAGGCAACAAAAAACAGGGGTCCCTGAGAGATAGGGAACAAATGAGATAAGCGTTACAGTTGCCCCAGATCACTGCATGGAGCGAGTCTCCAGGCTACACGCAGGGTAAGATATCTATATAGAGCCCAGGGATCTCCCTGAGTTGAGGTGATGGAATGGGGAATCTGGGCAGGCAAAGGTGCCTAGAATTTGCAAGAAACAGTGGAGAGGCTGCAGAGACGGAGAGAACGCTAGAGAAACGCATAGGGTCCCCCTCAAGTCTTCAGCTGATTGTTAATCAGTTCATGCGAGTGAAGAAACTACCCAAGGCTAGAGAAAGAATCACCTGAAAGGATTAGAGGGAGCAATCCCAGAAGCTCACACAAGGTCAATAATCATCACTGTGCCCATCAGCCAGAGTGGCAACCCTCATAAATCATGGGATATCTGGTAGAATACGTCAGAAAAGTTCTGCCTCAGTAGTGGGGCAACATCAATCCTAAACAAAATGCTCTTCTGGTCCCACCTCATCAAGCTTAAAATTGACACTTGAAAGAATTCAAACATTCCCAAGTAACTTGAGTGTGTCCCAGAACAAGGCTCAACAATACTCATAGGAATTTAAAAATATCTAGCAACCAAGAAGATAAAAATCTTAGTATCTGGCATCAAATGAAAAATTATTTGGCATTGGTGCTTCCCTGGTGGCGCAGTGGTTGAGAGTCCGCCTGCCGATGCAGTGGACACGGGTTCGTGCCCCGGTCCGGGAGAATCCCACATACCCCGGAGTGGCTGGGCCTGTGAGCCATGGCCACTGAGCCCACGTCTGGAGCCTGTGCTCCGCAACGGGAGAGGCCACAACAGTGAGAGGCCCGCGTACTGCAAAAAAAAATAATAATAATTATTTGGCAATGACGGAAGCAGAAAAATCACGCCCATAATGAGGAGAAAAATTAACCAGTTTAACTACTAGTTCTTAACTACGGGTGATCTTCCACCCTCTCCAATCTGGCCATCCGGGAACATCAGTCAATGACTGGAGAAATTTCTAATTGTCAAGACTGAAGATGCTACCGGCATCTAGTGGGGGGAGGACAGGGATTATGCTACAATACACAGGAAATCCTCCCCACAGCAAAACATTAGCCAATCTAAGATGTCACTATTACCACTGTTGGAAATCATATTCAAAACCATCTCAGAAATGATACAAGTGATAGAATTAATAAACAAGGACATTAAAATAGTTAATAAAACTGTATTCTGTATGTTCAAGAAGCTAGAGGGAAAAGCGTGTATGTTAATCATATACATGAAAAAAATAAAAAGGGGATACAAACCAAACTTTCAGAGAGAAAAACTATAATGGCTGAGCTAAAAAGTACACTAAATGGGATTCATGGCAAATTAGACACTGCAAAAGAAAAGGCAAGTGAAATTAAAACCACAATAACAGAAACTGTACACATGAAACCCAAGAAAAAAATGGAAAAAAGGAATAGAACATCAGTGTGCTGCAGGACATCATGTGTAATTAAGAGTTCCTCAAGAGGGAGGGGAGAAAACGTATTTGAAGAAACAATGGCTGAAGATTTTCAAAATTTGATGAAAACTATAAAGCAACATCCAAGAAGCACGAAAAACCCCAAGAGTCATGAATAAAACAACATCAAAGTACATCATAATCAAATTGCTTAACACCAGTAATAAAGACATAAGGAAAGAGAGAAAAAGGGTATGGCACACAGAGTGGAACAAAGATACGGATGTCAGCAGATTTTTTGTTAGAAACAACATAAATGACAAGAAAGTGAAGCAACTTTTTAAAAATACTGCATAGAAAAATGACAACAATTGATACCACATGGAAATCCGGATCTACACAAAGGAGTGAAGAGTATGGAAATGGTAACTACATGGATAAATATGTCCTTCTTATTATTTAAATATCTTTAATAGATCACTGACTGTTTAAAGCAAAAACAATAGCAATGTATTGTAAGGTTTACAACATATGTAGAAATGAAACGCACGGCTACAGTGGCCCAAGGGCTGGGAGGCGGAAATGGAAGTGCACTGGCGTAAGGTTCTTACACTGTATGTGAGGTGGTAAAATGTCACTTTGGATCTAGTCTGTGACAAGTTTTAAGATGTGTGCTATAAATGCAAAAGCAACAACTAAAATAACACAATTAAGGAGTCATATCTTAATAAGCCAAAAAAAGAAGGTAAAATGGAATAAAAAAATATTCAATCCAAAGGAGGAAGAAAAAGAGGGAAATGGGACAATAGAAAACAAAGAGTAAGATGACAGACTTAAATCCAAACACATCAATAACCACATTCAATGTAAGTGGTCAAAGGCAAAGACTGTCAGATTGGATTAAAAAA
Organism: Lipotes vexillifer; assembly: GCF_000442215.2. Lineage (NCBI taxonomy): Eukaryota > Metazoa > Chordata > Mammalia > Artiodactyla > Lipotidae > Lipotes > Lipotes vexillifer. Next base: position 5,007,720 of record NW_006798383.1, on the reverse strand, counting down.
AAAGCAAGACCCAAGTATATAGCATCTACAGTACTTTACATATAAAGACACAAATAGGTTAAAAGCAAATGATGGGAAAAGATGTACCACTCAAAAGAAAGCTGGAGCGGCTATACTATTATCAGGAAAAGTAGGTTTCAGAGTAAAGAATATTACCACGGATTAAGAGGACAACTACGTCATGAAAAAGTAGTCAATCTGTCCAGAAGACGTAACAATCCTAATGTTTATGCACCTCCTAATGGAATTTCAAAATACATGGAGCATAATAAAGCACAAGCAAGGCTAATATTCAAACATAATAATGTTAAAATAATGGAATTCGGTAAATTGCTGTTTCCCCAAGGCCCCTAAATATCCCCCAACCACCCCTGCTTCTCCCCCAGGATCTTCCCACAATTCAGAAACTAAGAGTAACATCTGTACAGCATGCAGTTTCGTTACCCTGTTCCAGCCCTGTTGCCTCAGTCTACTCTGATTGATTGATACCTACTACTTAGCATTTTAAATATAACCTCTGAGCTTAGATGAAGGGAATATACAAATTTTCCGCCATGCCTAAGGTTTTACCGTTTCATGTGTTTAAGTTGACGCAACACAGAGAAAAGACTGAGGGCTGGAGGGGTGGTTAGAGCAAAGAAAGAATGGACAGTGGCCTTATTTTGCATTGGTGGTATGTGTAGAACACATGTTTGTAGAAACATGGAAACAAGGGCCTCTTCCATTTCTCATTGAACACCGCAAGGTCTGATGCTCTGTAGGAAAATACAATTCAGCTCAACCCTTGGGATCAACCGGCACATCAGTCTCTTGGCCCAACCATTCTGCCTGTCACTTTGCTCTGGTGGTAGCTAGGGATTTATGGATCTGATTTCAACATTTAATTCTCAGTTTTATTCTCAGTAGCAGGGGAATAAAAGAGTAAAATCGTTTAAAAGAGGTTAAGTGTTACAATTGTATGAGACTCCAAAAAGTGAAAGGAAGGGGAATGGTTTTACAATGCTCTCTAAAAGAAATCTATGATGTCTCAATGTTGCAAGCAAGAGAAAAAGAGATCCTGGGGGAAAGCACAGCTTCCAGGCCACCTTTGAAAAGAAGACCATAAACCCCAAACTCTTACTAGAACTCGCATTGGTCTCAGGCTGTCTCCATGGACTCGCCTGTCCCCGTGTTGCTGGAAAGGTACAGGAGATAAGAGAGGTCACCTGGCTTGTACTAAATGTGCAAGCATCTGTACCTGCACACCCCTTGCAGATCTGGCCACTGTACACTATGACAGATGCAGTAAAGCTTAAAACATCTACAGAAGCATGAGTAAAACAAAGTAACAGAGATTCAGAAGACATAAGCACGACTCTCAAAAGTGGCACCATTTGAAAACAATCCAGTTCACACAGGATCTAGGTAACTTTATGGATGAGAGCTGCACGCCATCAACATCACCACTTGGAAATCTTGGGGCAGAGAGGATGCTGGGGTAAGCACCCAATCACCTGACCGGGAGTGGCAAGTCTAGTCCTTCCTGTCACTGGACTCTTGTCTAAGAGCTGCATTCTACGTCACAAGCCCACAGGAGCAAGTTAAACTCCTCAGTGGAGATTTTAAAGCCCTCTAGCATCTATATCTTCCCACCTCCCTGTGTAACTACGTCTCTGATTATTCCTCTGCACTCCCTCTCCACACCAGCAGGAATGAATGAGTCCAAGTGTCCCACAAAGCCATGTTCATTTCTGACCCAAGTTTTTGCTCATGCCAAACCTCCTTCTAGAATATCCTCCATGACTCCTCTCTGCCCAGCTCTTTCCTATTCATCCTTTCAGCCTTAGCTCAAGCTGCTCCCACCCAAATTCCCTTTCCCAACCACTCCAGTGCATAATGATTGCTTCTTATTCTGGAGTACTTTAGCATTTACAAACAGAAAAGTACCTATGACATTTGTTCATAGAGGGTTTTAAATTTTCATATAATTACCACTTACATGAATCTTTTATCTCCCCAACTAAATCATAAATTCCTATAAAACAGACACTGCAAAATAACCTCTTTTCCCTACTATGCTTAGGGAGGTATTCATTAAATTATTTGCTGAATGAAGAAATTTTAATCTCTAGGATTACCCACATGTTCCCACCTAAATATTCCTTTTGGAAAACTCTGCTGTCAACCTGCACTGCAACTGAGCTCACAGACAAGAAAGTAAAAGGAAGTCATATATTAGAAATTCCGATCAGATTACTCAAAAAGTTGGACCAAGAAGATGACGGGGAAAACTGGGAAGGAAAAAAAAAAAAAAAAAAAAAAAAAAAACTCAAAGCAAGCCTGAAAGCTGTCACCATAGATAAAAGAGTAAACATTTTAATTTTTAATTCAGGTAATCTAAAGAGAAATATTTTCTCCACTATCTTATGAATTTTACATATTAATTTAAACATATAGCACAAAGGTAAACAGGTTCTATTTCACATGCCATTTCCGGCTGATACCTAGTTACTGTCCCGGGCTCTCACCTAAAGAAAGATTATAATTCCAAATCTATGTCTAGGGAAAAAAAAAAAAAAAATATATATATATATATATATACATATACACACATACATACATATACATACATATACATATATATGTAGTATTTTGTGTATTTTATACATTATTGTATATAATGTATGCTATACATATACATAAGTACATGTAATTTATTACTTATATGGCGTCAGGGCACATTCTGTGTAGGTGCCTATTCTGAACAAACAGAAATATATATAAAATTAAGTCCATAAAGTAAATGGAATGAATTCATCATTTATCCTTGTGACAAAGATATTCAAATTCAATTTCCAAGAATACTGAAAAGAGAGAAGCAGCACTTGAATAAGAATTTTGGGACCGTTGATGTGAATAAGGGGATCCAAATAGATTTTGCTGCCTCCATACAGGGATGACCAATCATTATGCATCATAATCCCCAAAATAAAAGCCTCCACCCCCACTCCATTATATAAAACCCTGGATCAAGTAACTCTTACTAGAAAAAAATAAAGATGTATTTAAAGACTACGGAACAGGGAGTCAAGAGACGTAAATGTCCTCACACAACTACTATTGGATTGGCCAAAAAGTTCATTCGGGTTCTAAGGCAACATTAAAAACCCGAACAAACTTTTTGGCCAATCCAATATCTAGCTGGGAATCTGTGAGATCACCTAATATTTCTGGACTCTCAGTTTGCCAGTCTGTTAAACAGGAGGAATGGCTATGATGTCTTTTCTGACTCAGAGGTTCTTGCTTTACTTTGAACATTACCAAATCACCTGTCACTGAGACTAGATATAACTATGTTTTCTCTTTTTTTCCTTTTCTAACTATTCTGTTGACATTGCGGCCTTTGTTGTTCCACTTCAGATCACGTGAATTAAGAGAAATTCTTGGCAATATTAAGAGAAAAGTAGAAATCCTAAAAATTGGAGTTATTTTGCACTAAGGTGCACTCAAAACTTGCCCAGGATACTGGGATATCCATCCTATGAATGTTCTGTCTAGTTTGATGCAGTATCTGCTTTACATCATACACCTCATGTAAGTAGGCTGACATGGGAGTGGAAGAGAAGTAGAAACAAACAAACTAAAAAATAATTTCTTGGTTACGCATTTTATATTTGAGGGAGAAACTTCTTCTCCTACGCCTTAATACCCTGCAAGCATTTTAAAAGATAATGACCATTAACTTTTTTTTCTAAGTGTAACAAAATTAAAATGCATTAAGATATACTTTAAAAGTCCTGCAGAGTACTGAAGACCAAATTACCACCAGGACCACCTACACAGCAGTGTCTCTGGAATAGAAAGGAATGTCCATTGAACAGTTTTGAAGTGCTTCTTGGGCACTGGAAACACAAGTGTGCGTGCCCTCAGAAATCTAAGTCTCCCTGGCAGTGTAAACTGAAATCTGCTATCCTTGAGGTCTTTGCTTACCTGACCCTACCAGAGGTAACATTTTTGGTTCCAGAACATCCAGTAAAGAGACACTGTTGACAGGAGGCAGCAGTGCACTTGGCTGTGCCTATGAGCATCCATAAGGGAACATGGAGACGATGCTTCCTGCATGGGTGAGCAGCAGCTCAGGCCCCTTTCACCGTCCTGGTTTTAGAGAGATTAGCATGTTCACTGTATTCCCAGCCCCTGGCATGGCTCCTGGCACTTGGTGGATTCTCGGGAACTCTGTGTTAAAATACTGACTTGGAAATTTACTACTCGTCCACCCACAATTTCCTGACTTCCTACCAACTTCGATGAAGCAGAAGAAATGGAATGAGAAAGCAATCTACAAACAGGAAATGCAAGGGATGCTCTAGGCAAAGTAACTAGTGCAGGTCTACTATGATTAGTAGCAAGCATCGTGAAGGGATATGGAAGAAAGAAAAGCTAGCAAGGTATACGGAACCAGGTTCTGGAGAGCTTTGCTGATGAGCACCTTCTTTTTCCCCCAAATTGCTACCTATAGGAGTTCAATACTTCTTTTTGGAAATGTCTTATTTTCCTTATACCCAAATCGTCCATTAAGTGTGATGGACTTTGTATCCATGCTACCTTTCAAAAAGGTCACCTCCTGTCTATACCAATAGAACCTGGTCCTTCTTTTCTACAACCAACCTGTCACATACATCTCATACACTATCACCTGATTATTCTTCCTAACTTCTATTTCTAACCTTCCCACACCCAGCTCAAACCTTCAATAGCTCCCCCAAATCTGCTGACTGTTTCCTTAACTTGCTATCCAAAGTCCACTATCCTATCTCCTCCCTGAACTTTACAGTATTTTACTTAAAGGTCTCTGATAGAACATACTGATTTTTATATCACAGATCCCAGATGTTGGACTGCTTTATATCACTTGTTACATCTTATTTATCTTTTCATCCCCTCCAGGGTAACCTAGCAGGTGGTAGTCCCTCCATGTATGAGGAATGAATTAAATAATTAAGTGATCAAAGCACACTTGTGCTAAATATCTCTTCTCTTTTCTAAAGATCTGTAACACTTGTAGAATTGCAAACTGGAAGCTTGTGGGCTAAGTCCTCCTGAACATGTTTGATTTGGCCTGCCAAGAAGTATTTAAAAATCTGAACTTGAGTAACTTCAGAGGGAATACAAATATTCCTGTTGACCACAGACCCCGCCCCTCTCTATTACCTGTCCTGATTTACCCATTTGTTCTCCTCTGAATTTTTGATTCTGCAATCCTTGACTTCACGTTTATACACAAATGAATCATGACAATAACTGAATTTTATTGGGTATTCACTTGTGCCAGAACTTGTTCTAGGGACTTTTCACATACTACTGACTTTCACACAATCTGACAGTCAACAGTAAGGGCCTGGTATTATGCGCTTAAAGTTCAGTGGTGTTAGCATTATCCCCAACTGGACAGTTGGATCTACAAAAGTAGAGAGGCTGGTCCCCTCCGTGGTTCACACGCAGAAGGAACTGAAGGTGTAGTTACTGGCTGCCCAAAGGAAAGACTCCATGCCTTCTTTAAGAAGTTCAGGAAAGCTTGGGAAAGGTGGAGCATTGGTCTCAGGGGCCATGCTAACAAACCCACCTCCCACCTTCCTCAGAGGAAAAAAAGTTGAGTTGCCCCAGTCTGGCTCCCTAGTACTTAAGAAGCTCCGAGACAAAGATGCCCACCTCCTTTCAGAGCCTTGAAATGCTTAGTAGGATCACCAGTAAGAAATAAGACGTTCCCCATAGATTCCAGCCCCAGTTGGCTGTTTTGTGCAACATCCCTGCAAGACTTGACCCAAAGAGCCATTTTTCTTAGCTCAGCCTCTCCACCAAGCTTTTTATGATGCTAATAAATGAGGTAAAATCTAAGGTTTTGCCTTTTAAAGTACATATTTCAGAGTTTTCTTTATCTTCCCTTCATTTACGATGAATCCGTCACAGTCTTCTCGTAGCCTTTGTGCAAAGGCAGTTAATCTTCTCACCTAATGACACTGTCTACAGAGAGAAGCTACCGTGTCTCCATTCACCAATAGCCAGATCCATCATGTGTCTCTAAGAAGGTGAAGTCATACCAAGCTGGTTTTTAACATTACTGAGGGGTGTCATTAAAACCTCGGACACTCTGTCTGCGATGGGCTCTTTCCCATGGACTCCCTCCCTGCCTCTGCTGTCAAACCCGCTTACCCCAAGGCGGAGACTCCTGGGCTCCCCAGACCCTGTGGCAACCAGCTTAAATGAGGTCCAGGAAACTTCCTCACACCCACTGCTCTGCTCTGGAGCAGAAAAATGAAGCTCCTACTTTGCCTACTGAGAATGAACCAAGCAGATGGTGCAGCGACCTGTAACCTTAAAATGTGTGCCCTTCCTCCCTGTGATTCTGTGATGTTGCTCTCCTGGGGACCAGGATGCTTTCTTCTACCCCTCACTGTCCATCAGCGGCATTGTCTTTGAAGTGGAAGAGTGGGGGGCAAGAGGGGAAACATTGTGTGACAATGAAATGGTGAATTTGCGTTCTTTTTCTAGTCCAAGTGTTCACCAGCCTTTGTGTTACCTGCAAAGATTCTCTCATCCCAGGCTGTGGCTGGGAGGGGGCAGTGGATGGGGAGATTGGAATAGGTAGCTATTCCAGGCAGCTATAGTATGGGACTGGGCAGCACCAAATTCGAAAATTGTCCAAGGAAATATACAAATCACAATGTATCAGTATGTTACAGACAAGGGAGTGGCCATCTGGATGCTTCTCCCCTAGATAGGTGGGTTGGGTCAAATCCATGAACACACTTTGCAGTGGGCTTTCTCTCTTCAGGCTTCAGTGTATCGATTTGCAAAATGGATCTGTAGAAGTCTACAGCTCTAGGAGGCCATGCTCTTCTCTCACCACAAACAGTGAGGCGGTATTTATCAGGATTTCCCTTCAAAACTAGCATTCTGAGGATACTTGCTTCATAAACTGATGCTCTGATAGTCACTTCTCCTTTCTCATTCCAAATACTAAGTTCTGCTCCGAGAGTGTCTGAAGCCAGGAGGTTTCTTTTTTTTTTTTCCTTGCGTTATGCGGGCCTCTCACTGTTGTGGCCTCTCCCATTTGCGGAGCACAGGCTCCGGACGCGCAGGCTCAGCGGCCATGGCTCACGGGCCCAGCCGCTCCGCGGCACGTGGGATCTTCCCGAAACGGGGCACGAACCCGCGTCTCCTGCATCGGCAGGCGGACTCTCAAGCACTGCGCCACCAGGGAAGCCCCAGGAGGTTTCTTTTGACCAAGGACGTAGTCACCCTTTCAATCGTGCATCAAAGCCAAACCAAAAAAAGTGACTTGGGAGCCACATTTATAATAAATCTGGGCATTTCACAAGCAGTCAGATTGAGAATAAATCTCTCAATAAATCTCTGCTATACACAGAGGTAGAAAGTGAATCGGGTGGATCTCTATCCACAATTTGTTGTGAAAGAAAATTCATACTTTTTCCTCAACTCTCCAAACTACAGTACTGATCAGTGACAGTGATCTGCTAAAACTCTTCAAAGGAGAATCTACAATTTTTAAAGGGGAATCTACCTTCCAAATTTCACTGTGCATCTGTTGTGCATGACCTCTGCCTTCAGATCCCATTTGGAAATTTACTTTTTTCCCAGTGGGAAACAGAGATGCCCGCTAACTGCTGAAGATGGAAAGAGCTTTTATCCCATTCAATATACATGAAAACCACATGAATTCCTTAAGCTAAGTATTGATGCTCCCATTTTACCAGTGAGAAAAACTGAGCCCAGACAGTGAGGTGGCTTGGCCAAGGTCATGTGGTGAGTTAGGGATGGAGGTGGATCTGGTATCCAAGCCTGCTGACATACTGCATTCCGTGGCCTTCCTGCTATGCTACTATGCTAGGTTTTTGAAGTCAGAAAGAGAAAAACAAGTATAGTACATTAACACATACATGTTGAATTTAGAAAAATGGTACATATGAACCCACCTGCAAAGCAGAAATAGAGACACAGGCATAGAGAACAAACATATGGACACCAAGGGTGGGGGGGAGTGGGATGGACTGGGAGATTGGGATTGATGTATGCACACTACTATGTACGAAGTAGATGGCTGGTAAGGCCCTACTGTATAGCACAGGTTAAAAAAAAAAAAGAAGGTACAATCTATTTGCAGGACATATATTAAGTTAACCTTAAAAAATGCATTCCAATATACATTAGGTGCAGACAAACACTGTTTGATTCCACTTATACGAGGTACCTAGAATAGTCAAATTCATAGAGTCAGAAAGTACACTGGTAGATGCCAGGGGTCGGGGTGGGGGGGGTGGGCTGGCGGGGGGGGGAGGGGGACTAGGGACTTAGTGTTTAATGGGGACAGAGTTTCAGCTTAGGAAGGTGAAAAATTTGGGCGACAGGTGATGGTGAGAGTTGCACAACAATGTGAATGTACTTAGTACCACTGAACTGTACAGTTAAATATGGTTAAAATAGTATGTTTTATATTATGTGACTTTTACCACAATAAAAAAAAAAACTACTACAGTCTTCCTCAGTAGAGCAAAGCTTCTGCCTTTATAGCTGTCAATGTGTGTACTTAGCTATATTTAAATATAAGCAATTGAAAAGGTGAACACTGCCCACCCTTCCGTTCTTAATATGAAGTTCTTCAGTTAGGTTTTTTTCTATTAAAAGAACTCTCTTTAATCAAGCAAAAAGGCTCAGACTCTGTCTGCATGGTGTAGGTTCCCTCCCAAGCTTGGTCTTTGCAACTGAATATTTCCATTTAAATGCTCCATCAATTCAATCAAAATGTTAATATTGTGATTGCAAAGTACTGCTCTCTGCATTTTTAACATTTTTCTTCCCACTTCTTTCCCCCAGCAAAGCACAGAGCTGGAGTTCACAAATAGGCAGGTCATTTTGGTTTAAAAGGGGACAATTTACATACCACAATGCTACAGTAACTGATGAGTAGAAATATTTCCGCAGATTAAACTACAATCTATATGCACCCACCCACATTCAAATCACTTTTGTTCTCTGCACACAGCTAGGGCACAGTTGCTAAACCTCTGTGTGTTTGTAATGATCAGCGAGGACCAGTAAACTAGCAGCTATCCTTCTAAATCTGCATTAAAAATGGTTTTAGTGATGTGATTAAGAAGTGTAACTCTTTTTTCATTCTTTGCTACACAAATGATGCTGAAGTTGGAGCAAATAAATAATCACAGTTTCAACTTCAAGGCATTATCCCTCAGACTACAGAGATTATATATTTTAACAAGTCAGATACAAAAAACCATGTCAGGAATTTTAGAATACTAATCTCTTTCTCCCCTGTATGGAGAGTGACAAACACGTGGTTTTGAAATCCAACTGTGGCTCACACCCTGACATTCCCACTGCAAACTGGATAGCATATAATGGGAGATCCGCTTAGTAATGACCCCGTCAATATGAGCCACCTCCCTGCTTATCCGCACTACAATATTACAGAGCAAAGCAGGGAGGCCAGGCTGGAGGAAAGCAGGATTTCTAATAAGGGGTTGGAGAATGTGCTTAAATGTTTTGGAGCAAGGCCTTCTCCCCACAGTGGGCTGGGGGCGGCGGTAGAAGGGGGAAGGCTGCTAGAGGCATTGGTGGAAGAGGCAACAACCAAAGGGATAGGTGTCCCCCGGTATGAGGAAGCCCCTGACTCCAAAGTGCTTTTCCCACCTGCTCTGACAATTCTTTTAACACAAAGCAAAGGCTTTAATCCTGTAATTAGGCATCAAAGGCATGTATCCCTGAAAGGCAGACTACAGTGATAAACTCAATACCCGCTAGCAGATTTTGACAGAGGAATGGAAAGGCAGAGAGCACACGGCAGCCGAAGGGGAGGACGGGAGGTCCCGCAGAGAAAAGGAGTGCTCAGGGAAGGAAGATAAACTCTGCTGTCTGATACTTGTGCTCTGGGTGGCCGTAAGAAAAAGATAATGACAGCATGTGTTGGTAAGTCTCAAAGGTCTTTTACAATTCCCACCACATTTTATCTCAGACATTGGTTCATTTAGGCCACCCGTGTCATTAAGTATCTAATAATGAGGTTGGGCTACAAAGAATGTAAGGAGAAGAGAATGCAGGCTTGCTGCCCTTCCAGGAACTTACAGCCTGGCTGGGGAGGTGATATATAATTATTTAAAAGTAGAGATGAAAGTATGAGGAAGTGAATCCAGGGTGTCTTGGGCCCTGGGGAGGATTTGAGCTGTGGACCCCTCACCTGCCCCAAGTGATCTGGCATTGCCCAGATTTACCACCACAGCCATGACCATCCCCAGAAAGAGGTGGCAGGTAAAAGTCACTGGACTTCAACACTCTTTTCTAGATGTTTCCACCCCCTTGACCTTGCCCAGGGTCTCTGTAGAGTGCTGGGCAGATTCAGGACATTGTGTCAAGGGAGAGAGTGGACCCAGTCTGCACTCTGCTAGGCAGGCTGTGAGCCTGTTCAGTGGAAGGGAGAAATTTTTTCAAGATACTGTCAAGTTACCTGAAGTCCTTTCTGAAAAATGGTAATTATATATGCGTACACAAGTAAACATTTTTTAAAATATTACCAAAGAGACCTCTTTTTAAGAAAACTACCTTTATAACACAGGCTACAGAAGACGCTCAAGGTCATAATGTGAATGACACAATTACATTTTGAAACTGGAAAACTGTAGATAACGATAGAGCAAGGACATCCTGTGTGGTATCTGATTCCTTCCCAGGAGATTTTCTTCCTATCTCCCTGTATAATTAGCCTTCCTTTCCTCTCTTGGCCTGTTTTCTGTCCCTCATGTGGCATTCCTTTATAAGGCCTTGCCTTGAAATTATTTGTATACACCTTTCTTTATTTGATACTGAGCCCCTGGAAACTGTGGCCAGCTTCTAACTTATTTATCCCCAGTGCCCAGCCCAGGTCCCTACACACAAGGCTTGAAGGAATAAATGACAATAAGCTAAATTAATAGTGGTGGGAAATTATATATATTGAACATCTTTATGGGTCAAATGCCTGTGCACTGACTACTGACTTACTTAATCCTCATGAAAGGTATGATAAGATTGCTTCCATTTTACAGATGAGGAAATAGGTTCTGAGGGATCAGTAAGATTTTCCAAGGTCACATAGATCACTGTGGTTTGGAAAGAAGTGTGGGTGGGCATTGAAAGATGCAGAAAGTGAAAAAGACAAAGAAAGGAATGAGGAGAGAGACATTTTAGGGTCAATAATAATGTGGGAACCTACAGGGCATGCTGGATAGTGGGGGAGTGGACTAGCTGAAGCAGACGTTAGAGTTACTGAGAAACAGTAGATGTTATGATTAGAACAGCTAGACCTGGACCAGGGTGTGGTGTGCATGTTATATGCCAGCACTCAACCACTATGCAGAGTTGTGTGGCATGTGGAGAAGGTATCCTTTTCATTCTACAGTCCATGAGGATCAGAGCCATGAAAAGCTCTATCCAAGCCTCCTAACCTCCAACTCAGGCTCTTTCTTTTATATCAAACTGAGATATTATTATTTTGTAAAAGGATCTGAAGGTCTTTTGGGGTCTCTGGTATCGTGCTCATAGAAACAGATGTTTAATTGACATACAATTTCTACGCCGCTACAGGTGAATTTGAAGGGTGCATAACTATAAAGTATTTTGAAACCTAACTTGCTTTGTTAGTTAGCTGCAAGAAAATGCAAAAACCCAAAGAGAAAGGATAACCTTATGAAAACAAGCACCACTCTCCAATAGATAGAAAAATCAAAGCAAGTAATTAACATCTGATGGTAACGTCATCTCCTATTGGTTACAATAGGAGATGACTACAGTCCTTAGAATCTAATGCCTTTCCGGAATGCTTCCTGCCCTTAGTGACTTATGGCAGTTGAAGTCCAGTCCCCCTTGGTCAGCAGGCTTTGCTGTTTTTCTTAAGAAATGTCAGGTCTTACCTGCTAGTGTTGGAGGGTCATCTGCAAAGGCGGGAGCAGGGGGAGTGGTGGTGTCTCACCATGAGGACAAGGACACTGGCAGCAGAAGTTCTGGGAAGTACTCTTTGGAGTGAGCCCTCCCAGAGTCTGCCATTAGCCCCACCAAAGAGCCCAGGTAGGCTCCAATGTTGGGTAGCTTCAGGCCAAACAACCAACAGGGAGGGAGCCCAGCCCCACCCATCAGCAGACAAGTGGATTAGTTTCACTGAGCTCTGCCCACCAGAGCAACAGCCAGCTCTACCCACCACCAGTCCCTCCCATCACGAAATCTGTACAAGCTTCTTAGATAGCCTCATCCAACAAGAGGGCAGAGAGCAGAAGCAAGAAGAACTACAATCCTGCAGCCGGTGGAACAAAAGCCACATTCACAGAAAGATAGACAAGATGAAAAGGCAGAGGGCTATGTACCAGATGAAGGAACAAGATAAAACCCCAGAAAAACAACTAAATGAAGTGAAGATAGGTAACCTTCCAGAAAAAGAATTCAGAATAATGATAGTGAAGATGATCCAGGACCTCAGAAAAAGAATGGAGGCAAAGATCGAGATTTGCAAGAAATGTTTAACAAAGACCTAGAAGAATTAAAGAACAAACAAACAGAGATGAACAATACAATAACTGAAATGAAAACTAAAATAAACAAATGGGACCTAATGAAACTTAAAAGCTTTTGCAAAGCAAAGGAAACTACAAACAGGATGAAAAGACAACCCTCAGAATGGGAGAAAATATTCGCAAACAAATCAACGGACACAGGATTAATCTCCAAAATATATAAACAGCTCATGCAGCTCAATATTAAAAAAAAAAAACAAAACCCAATCCAAAAATGGGCAGAAGACCTAAAAGACATTTCTCTATTGTCTTCTCTATGATTCTATAGAGAATCGATGAATTTCGTAAAGTTGAAGGATATAAAATTAATACACAGAAATCTCTTGTATTCCTATACACTAATGATGAAAAATCTGAAAGAGAAATTAAGGAAACACTCTCATTTACCATGGCAACAAAAAGAATAAAATACCTAGGAATAAACCTACCTAGGGAGACAAAAGACTTGTATGCACAAAACTATAAGACACTGATGAAAGAAATTAAAGATGATACAAACAGATGGAGAGATATACCATGTTCTTGGATTAGAAGAATCAATATTGTGAAAATGACGATACTACCCAAAGCAATCTACAGATTCAATGTAATCCCTATCAAATCACCAATGGCATTTTTTATAGAACTAGAACAAAAAAATCTTAAAATTTGTATGGAGGCACAAAAGACCCCGAATAGCCAAAGCAGTCTTGAGGGAAAAAAACGGAGCTGGAGGAATCAGACTCCCTGACTTCAGACTATACTATAAAGCTACAGTAATCAAGACAATATGGTACTGGCACAAAAACAGAAATATAGATCAATGGAACAGGATGGAAAGCCCAGAGATAAACCCACGCACCTATAGTCAACTAATCTATGACAATGGAGGCAAGGATATACAATGGAGGAAAGACAGTCTCTTCAATAAGTGGTGCTGGGAAAACTGGACAGCTACATGTAAAAGAATGAAATTAGAACACTCCCTAACACCATACACAAAAATAAAGTCAAAATGAATTCGAGACCTAAATGTAAGACTGGACACTATGAAACTCTTTGAGGAATATACAGGAAGAACACTCTCTGACATAAATCACAGCAAGATATTTTATGCAAGATCATTACCTCCTAGGGTAATGGAAATAAAAACAAAAATAAACAAATGGGACCTAATGAAACTTAAAAGCTTTTGCAAAGCAAAGGAAACTACAAACAGGACAAAAAGACAACCCTCAGAATGGGAGAAAATATTTGCAAACGAATCAATGGACAAAGGATTAATTTCCAAAATATATAAACAGCTCATGCAGCTTAATATTAAAAAAACAAACAACCCAATCCAAAAATGGGCAGAAGACCTAAATAGACATTTCTCCAAAGAAGATATACAGATGGCCAAGAAGCACATGAAAAGCTGTTCAACATCACTAATTATTAGAGAAATGCAAATCAAAATTACAATGAGGTATCACCTCACACCAGTTAGAATGGGCATCATCAGAAAATCTACAAACAACAAATGCTGGAGAGGGTGTGGAGAAAAGGGAACCCTCTTGCACCGTTGGTGGGTATGTAAATTGATACAGCCACTATGGAGAACAATATAGAGGTTCCTTAAAAAACTAAAAATAGCATTACCAGATGACCCAGCAATCCCACTACTGGGCATATACCCAGTGAAAACCATAATTCAAAAAGACACATGCACCCTAATATTCATTGCAGCACTACTTAGAATAGCCAGGTCAGGGAAGCAACCTAAATGCCCATCGACAGATGAATAGATAAAGAAGATGTGGTACATATATACAGTGGAATATTACTCAGCCATAACAAGGAACGAAATTGGGTCATTTGTAGAGATGTGGATGAATCTAGAGACTGTCATACAGAGTGAAGTAAGTCAGAAGGAGACAAACAAATATCGTATATTAATGCATATATGTGTAGCCTAGAAAAATGGTACAGATGAACCGGTTTGCAGGGCAGAAGTTGAGACACAGATGTAGAAAAGAAACGTGTGGACACCAAGGGGGGAAGTGGTGAGGTGCAGGGGTGTGTGATGAACTGGGAGATTGAGATTGACATATATACACTAATATATATAAAATGGACAACTAATAAGAACCTGCTCTATAAAAACATAAATAAAATACAAAAATTAAAAAAAAAAAAGAAATGTCAGGTTTAACAACCACGCCAAAGTGAGAAATATGATTTGCTACTTACTGGCATTTGACCTTGATGCGTGAAGTAACATTAACTAGAAAGAAAAGACATGGTTCTAAGACTCCCAAAAAAACTTGAGGAGCCTGTGGGCTTATGTTTGGCAGTGTTAGGTGAAAAACAGCCAGATTCCTTTTGCCACGTGAGTCTATTTAGCCATTCTAAAGCTTTCCCATCAGTGATATGGTGTCTAGAGATTCAAAAACACTAATAATTATGTCCATTCTGAAGCTCTGCATTGACCATCAGCCTGGAACTTAATCAGACAGGCATGCAGGTTTTACAACTTAGAAACATTTCTAATATGCACCATTGAGCTCATGAGATCATCTATTTTTTCATGGACATGGGCACACCAGTGACAATAACTAACTAGGAATTGCATTACAGCAGCTGGGTCTCAGCCACAATTTATAGACTCAAATGTCTTCAACACTTCAGAGCTGAACCTGAAATTTCAGAAGTTCACTGGAGGCAAACACTGATTTGAAACTTTAGCAGGTCAATGACTTCTAATTAATAATAATTATCACTTTTTAAAGCGTTTACTAAGTTCCAGGAACTATGCTAACCACTTTACAAACATTTATTAATGTAATTATCACAATTAATTTATAAGGTGGACCCTATCATCGTGCCCCGTTTTGAAGATGGGAAAGTTGAAGATAAGAGGAGGAACTTGCCCAAGGTCACACTGATATTTAGTGGCAGAGGCAGGACTTAAATTCAAGATTGAGTGTTCACGTAAACCACTATTGTGAAAGCAAAGCGCAAATAATGGTTTACCTGCCAAGGTGGCATCCTTGACCCAATGCACATCCCAAAATAGAAGACAGGGTATAATTTTCTTGATTGGTCAAACACTCTTGACTTGAAAAAAAATCTACCTATTGGCAAACATTCATTGAGCATCTATTCCAAGCAAAGCACTGTGTATGTAGAAAGCTTGATTCTTGCCTTTGAAGAAGACATGTGACTTGAGGGCTTAAGATTAAGGAGGAATCAAGAAAATGGAAGACATCATGTACTCAAACAAAAACTCAAATTCAGCAGACATAAGAGTGTGAGGAAATTGGAGAAAGAAGAGAATGTGGTCAGAGAGGGGAATTTCAGGGTTCATATTATTATAAGTAAGGCAGTTCCAAACGATGATGAGGACCAAGATTTGGTAATGCTGCTGCGTGGTTGAAAAAGAGAGCTCAGACTATGAAGTCAGAGTACTGAAGGTATCTTCTGATATGAATGGAGAAATCACCACAGAGGTTATTAAAGGACATGATTAGGAGGACAGTTGTAAGCCAGGGACGTGGGAAGGAACACGGCTAGGTAGACTTGAGGTTAGCTTACAACCTAAAGGAACAGTAGGCAGGACAGTAGTTGCCCTCCGTTATGACACCTTCAGAGTTGGCATAGACGTAGCCACTCCTAATTTCACCCATCCCAATTACATATAAGGTTGGCTTTCATTTATTAAGAAAACTACCTCTTGGGAGTTTTCAGAAGGTCTCCACAGTTTTGATGCCCCAAAACTCTGGTGAACCAGCCAGTCTACAAAAATCAAAAATTATAGGTGACGAATATTTGAAAAGGACCAGTATACACAATCCAGGGGCAATAAGACCTTTAACATGTTTCTCATAACAGAATAGCCCTCAGTGGCAGATATTCCCAACGCTGACCAAAACAGCAATGTGTGCTAGAGACGAGATAGCAAAGGGAAACGGAGGTAAAGAGGAACTCAACGGAATGTATGTGCCTCTCCATGGCAGATCAGAATGGCAGCTACCTACGGCCAAACCAAGGACTACATGAAAATGCCTGGTATTTTGTCATTTATCGGAATTTGTCAGCATGACCAAATCCTCTCTCTCAAACAAAGAAGGAGGGTGTGAAGCAAGCAAAAAGATAAGCACACAGCATTCTCACCCGTATTAATGTGATTTCTTTGCATGGCCTTGTTCAGGACAAACTCCCATCACTGTGTTCATTGAATATTTTTTGTTTTGTTTTGTTTTGTTTTGTATTTTTTGTTTTTTTGGCAGTATGCAGGCCTCTCACTGTTGTGGCCTCTCCTGTTGCGGAGCACAGGCTCCGGACGCGCAGGCTCAGTGGCCATGGCTCACGGGCCCAGCTGCTCCGCGGCATGTGGGATCCTCCCAGACCGGGGAACGAACCCGTGTCCCCTGCATGGGCAGGCAGACTCTCAACCACTGCGCCACCAGGGAAGCCCGGCAGTGAATTTTTAATGCAAATCAACTGTCTAACAGTATTTGTCTTACAATAATAACCTGCAAGAACTTGTTTAATATCGGAAGACTTAGTGGAACAGATAGATGAATAGCTGCAACGCAGTATCCACGGGATAGAAATTCAATTAGAAGCTGCAAGTAGAGCTGGAGAGAGGTGGTTATTGTTCAGCACGTACCATAGGGCCCTTTCCTGGAGCACAGCTATTAGCCGAACTGGTTGTGAAATTCTGTTTTCCTTTATGGCAATCTGTTAGCTTGTATAAAGTTAAATTAATAAAAACACCAAGCTGCCTCTGTGGTGGGAGAGCAGGATGAGGCCAAGGGCTAGTCGCATATTTTATAATTATGGATTAAGTGCATTAAGCCACACAAATTAAAGACATGCCACAATTATAATAAAAATGAGAGACTGGGCTTCCCTGGTGGCGCAGTGGTTGAGAGTCTGCCTGTCGATGCACGGGATGCGGGTTCGTGCCCCGGTCCGTGAAGATCCCACATGCCGCGGAGCAGGTGGGCCCGTGAGCCATGGCCACTGAGCCTGCGCGTCCAGAGCCTGTGCTCCGCAACGGGAGAGGCCACAACAGTGAGAGGCCCACGTATGGGAAAAAAAAAAAAAAAATGAGAGACTGTGCATCTGCAAACGGTGATTGTATGACTACTGCATCCAAAGGAGAGTGCTGGGGCCCTACCTCCAAAAGGCAATTGTTTCTGCTACTAAAAAAAAAGAGGAAATTACCTTTCACGCACACTGTCCTTCTGAATAGGCAGAACAGTGCTTCTTCTAAAGACAGTCACATGGGGCTGCTGACCACCTCTGCTCTGTGCTCAGAACTGGGCCCCACTGCTCAGAACCTCCACATTTCAGTGGGGAGCACTCTGGAGTGAATGAAGGTTGTCAAGTTCACTTAGGAATGAACAGATGCCCAGCAACAAAGGAAGAGCAGAAAACCAGGGGTCTTCTATCACTGAGGGAAAGTAGTCCAGGGGACAAAGACATCCTGCATTCCACATTACTGCATTTCTGCCTCAGAAGCCCTCGCTATGTTTCCATTTTCTTCTAGTTTTGAAAACAGGAAGCAAAAGCCCTTCTTGTGAAAATGACTGACAACGTTGGCATCCCCTGCTCCCTGCTGAAGAGGGCACAGGTTCTTCAGATCTTTCTTTGCTCTTTTCGTACCACATTTATTGTGTGGGAGGATACTCAAGTATGTGTCTGTGTGTGCGCCCGTGTGATCATAATCACATTCTGCAAACAGAATATCAATCCTTCGAGCCATTCGAGCCATAAGCTCTCAGTCAAATGGCAAATGATGATGCTTTCAGCACATAACAGAATTTTCCTTCTGCCAAGACTCCAGCATACTGTGCTTTTCAGAAAACAAACTTTTCAACCCATATTGTTTGTGATGGTGCATGGGAATGGGCGTGCGCGTGCACATATGGGCGAGCACATGAGACCCACACAAAGAAATGGAGCTAAAGAAAGAAAGCTCATCAGAAACCCAAAAGGAGATGTCAACGCAAGAAGCTTTTACCTGCATCTCCTTTGTTATTCTTCCCCTGTTGCAGGGGTTCCCAAACGATGACTTGTGGACTAATCCCTTGGGACATTTGCAAACGTATGAGGATCCCTAGGTCCAATTTCACACTGACTGGAACAGGGTCCCTGGAGGATGGGAGCTGGGAGCTGGCATCTAGCAGGATGTGGCCTGTCGTGGCCTGTCGTGTGGCCAGGTGATGCTGATGGGCACTCAATTTGAGAACCAGTCCTCTATTTTCTTGTCCAAGCCAAAGACCCCAACGTGCAGAGAGATTCTCAAAAATACTTAATCAGGAGTATCATCAGACACAATGTCCTCATGTCCCAGACGATGAAGCTGAAGTTCAGGAAGGAAAACCAACCTGCCAAAGGTCACACGGGAGTCACTGCTAGAATCAGGCCAGGCTGGTGACAATGCCTGCCATTTATAATTTAACATACAATTTAAGAGCACTTGGCCAATTATCATCACATGCACTGCTCACAGCATCTTATGAGTTTCACGTGGCAGTTATATTTCTATGACAGACGTGGGTATAGAGACTTGAAGTAGGATGTGGCTGACTAGGATGTAAACGTGGTGTGCTTTATTCAGCCACGTAGACCAGTGTCTGGCTACGTGTGAATGATTTTACTTTGAATCAAATGTTCAGAGCGAGCAGGAGCAGTCAGTGTGGGACAGGGCAGAAGTCACCTCCTCGCCTAAAGTATGACTGTGTTCCAATCGGTTAAGATTCTAATCAAATATACGAGGCAAAGGAATAAAATAAAGACCTCTCAGCAGGGTCTGAGAGCACCAAGCAAGCATGTCCCACAATCCAGACTCTGTGCGTCCCCTCGGGGACTCCCTGCCCTCCCCGTTCAGACTTCCAGGAAGGGCAGAAACAAGATCACCGTAAAGCTGTGTCTTAGGGGCAGGATCACCTGGGCCTCAGCTCACAAACACTGATAGAAAGGATCCCAGCAAGATGGCTCCAATAAAAATGGATCGAGGATTCAAAACCAATTACCAAAGTATAATCTCACTGAGATGGGCATGCTAAGAATAATTACTCTCTGTAAGAAAAGTGTCTGTTGTAGACACATTGCAGAAGCCTGCATAATTAAATACAGCTGCCAGTTCTCATTCATCTTTCTGGCGATTTGCATTTGAGGGTCCACCTGGATTGCCAGAAGCCCGGAGCCAACGTGCAGAGTAGCGTCAAGAGCAGGGGCCTCACGTTTCTGAAGTGGCCGGACTCTGATGAGGCACTTCCGATGGGCCCCAGCTCTAAACATCAGCTTGCACCCCCAATTTAGTTAAGGGGACCCCATACATAGACCACGTGCCTTTCCTCCTCCCTTCCTGGAAAGCTCTCCCCTGTCTCTTTGCCTAATTAAATCCTAGCCCTGCTGCAAGGCCAAATCCACGATGGAGCTGAGTTCTCTGTGCCTTCATTTCTTCGTCTTCAAAATGGGGATCAGGAGAGTAGTCACCTCCTCAGATTGGTGTGAGAATTTTAATCTACAAGTCATTTTCTTTTTTTTTTTCAAATTTTTTATTGGAGTATAGTTGCTTTACAATGTTGTGTTAGTTTCTACTCTACAGCGAGGTGAATCAGCTATGTGTATACATACATCCCCTCTTTTATGGATTTCCTTCCCATTTAGGTCACCACAGAGCATTGAGTAGAGTTCCCTGTGCTATACAGTAGGTTCTCATTAGCAGAAACAGAGTCACAGACGTAGAGAACAAACATATGGATACCAAGGGGGAAAGAGGTGGGTGGGATGAATTGGGAGATTGGGATTGACATATATACACTATTGATACTATGTGTAAAATAAGTGTATTAATTTTCGAACAGTGCATGGCACCCAGTAATCTCTCAGTAGATATGACTGTTGCTTTATTCTCTGGCCCCTCTGGCCAACACCAGCCTGTTTCTTCTCCAGTTGCTCATCCCCTCAACCACACAGGGTCCCCACAGGGTCCCCATGCGCATGAAACAGGGCTGTTTCTCCCACCGTGACCTCTGCTCACTCCTGTGCTTTGTGTCGGTCTCTAGGTTCCTTGAGGGCCGGCAGCCTTAAATCCTTTGGCCTCTCGCTATAAGAGATGCTCAGAAGACAGGCCGGCTACAGAGTCAGAATGATGCCTTAGAGGTGGGCTCACTGCAAGAGCCCTTCCAAGACAGACATCCAGGGGAGGTGAGAGGGGCAGTGGTTAGAGGAGACGGGTGTGGGACGGGCCTGCCTCATGTAAATCAAGCTGGGCAGAGCCCACGGGGTCACTCTCCACATGGCAGACACCATCTTCCCTACGGCCAGCCTCTCCTTCACGCTGAACTCGTTTCCCCCTCCCTCCCTCCACTCCTCCGGTCACTCCTGGCCAGCTGCCCTATACCCTTTGCTGTCCCCAGGACCGAGGCAACCTAAACCCTC
This sequence comes from Lipotes vexillifer, assembly GCF_000442215.2. Lineage (NCBI taxonomy): Eukaryota > Metazoa > Chordata > Mammalia > Artiodactyla > Lipotidae > Lipotes > Lipotes vexillifer. Next base: position 4,986,688 of record NW_006798383.1, on the reverse strand, counting down.
ATGCTTCCCGCAGTACCCCATCAAAGTCTCTCTCAAAACTTTCCCCTCACACTGAGGTGCCAGGAGATGTCAGCAGTTGTAGGCATTACTTTTGTTTGAAATATAGTTTTTAATGAGAACAAAAATATTTATTAAATATAATAATGATCCATCAGTTTCATCGAGGGGCTGGCACATGGTGGGCCTTAACAAATACGTGTTGAATAAATGTGTGCACAAATGAATGAATGAATACATGGCTCCCACTCATTGCCACTTACTAAAGGTGGCTCGATGCTTCCCTTTCCCAAGGATTTAGATTGGACAAGAAGGACAGTTCCAGATGATAGGATCAGTATGGAAAAAATAAATATTAACTGAATCGAGTGCTTTTGTTTACATATGTTTTATCTGAAAGACAAAAATAGGGTAAAATGTGCACCATCCTTTGAGATCTGTTGAGACTTAGAACACGCATCTACTGTGGATCAACCATAATAACAATAGAAATACTAACAATAGTAATGACAACCATGTAAAGCATTACTAGAGCTCTTGGGATATGCCAGGCACTGTTCCAAGAACTTCCTCTTTACTCCAGAAAACAACTCTATGTAGTGGTTGCCATCATCATTATGCCCATTCTGCAGATGAGGACACCAAGGTACAACAACAGGAAATGTTTTGCAGCTAATAGTGATGAGGCCAGCAAGAGAACCAAGGCAGTCAGCACTACACAATATGTGCAGGGATCATGCTTCCTGAAATTCCTAGTCCTGAGTTCAAACATTTAATCTAACACATTCAAACATGACACATGGTGTGTTCTGCTTCAAGTCTGGGAAGAGATGTCTGGTGGCATTGCCTAGAGGGGTCCATCTGAGAGATGCCATCAGGAAATCAGAGCCAGGGGGAAAGATGGCTGGACTGGATGGGGGAAGCCTGTCCTAGAAGCCATGGCCATGGACTAGCTAGATTAAAGGGGCCTATATCTGAAGTGAAAGACACAAGTGAGCATCCCTGGCAAACTACACGAAGCACGGGAGATGGGGAGGTCCCATGAGAACACAGCTTTGCAACAGCATGAGATTCTGCTCCTACAGAGTCCACATTAGAAAGAGTAAGATATCAGACACGGCTCAGGAATTAGAACTTTGCTCATAATTTTGGAACTTTGCGATGTGGCATTTCTCAATGATGTGTTAATATCACTGCTATGCTTTTAATTAATCGCCTCTAGCTGCACGTTATTTATAAAGAGACATTTCCCCAAGAAAGCAGCCAAGACATTTTCCCTCAGTCAGAGAACAAACCCCTAAAGTACTCTGAAGTCAGAGTAAAGGAAGAAATGGATGGAATCACCTGGGCTGAGCCACAAGGCTCCTCAGCAAGTTAAAAACAACCCTATATGAAAAGATGAAGCAAGGATGGGGTCGGGGGGGGGGGGGGGGGGTACCCCCTTCACCCATCCCATGTTGCCTGTATTTATGATATGCTGTACTAGGTGCTGAAGTCTGGACACCCCTGGCGGGTGGGCCTGTGGTGTCGGTCTGCCTTCTTCTTTGTCCCAATAAAGAGTGGGAGTTGATCGTGTCTGTCACTGTCGGTTTCAGGACATAGGCTAGGGGGGGGGGGGGGGGGGGCGTGTTTCTAAGAATCACACGGAGCCAGAGCCCTGCGTGCTAATGAACGCAGAGAAGCTCGGGTTGTAAAACCACGGAATACCACCCCTCATTAGTGCTGCATTTGATGGCTGTGTAAAAGGAAGAAAATGATCCACTTAAAAAGGGTCTTTAACATCGATGGGTCAATTTTGGCAATTACAGAATTTACGCGGCTATCTTTGCACCACATTGAAATGAGCCACGGCAACAGCGATCTTCACTCACTTGCTTAGCTGACGACCACGCAGCTCTTTGAAGGCTTGCATCCTCATTATGTTTTAGGTCTCAGCTCAAAGGTCAACTCCCAGGCAGGGCTGGGACCAGCAGGAGACAGGCAAGCAGAGTGTCTAAGGCAAGAAATGTAAGGAGGCCCATGCAGGGCCCTAAGGAGGGGTGCCTCCTTAAATAATGCATCCTGGGCACCTCACCTGCCTCCTCTGTCCCACCCTAGTCCCAGCCCTGCTGGTAGGTGAGGTAACCCCTGACCATTCTAAGAAAAGTGCCATCTAGGGCTTCCCTGGTGGTGCAGTGGTTGAGAGTCCGCCTGCCGATGCAGGGTACACGGGTTCATGCCCCGGTCCGGGAAGATCCCACATGCCGCGGAGCAGCTGGGCCCGTGAGCCATGGCCGCTGAGCCTGCACGTCCGGAGCCTGTGCTCCGCAACGGGAGAGGCCACAGCAGTGACAGGCCCGCATACCGCAAAAAAAAAAAAAAAAAAAAAAAAAAAAAGTGCCCTCTGTTGACTGAAAAAACAAAACAAAAAAACCCACTACATGAGAGCTGTGAGTTTCGTTTTATTTGGGGCTTACTGAGGACTATAGCCTGGGAGACAGCCTCTCAGATGGCTCTGCGGAACTGCTCCAAAGAGGTAGGGGGGGAGGTCAGGATATATATGTGATTTTGGTGATGGGGGTACATGCAACCAAGCACACATCTGGGCAGAGGTTGCTGCCAGTTATGAGGAGCAGGTGTCTCTGTGAAGGATTTTAGTGCTTCTCTAGGTATGAGAAGATGCAAGAAACTGGGTTCATAAAATTTTCTCCTGATAATATCTAACTATCTAAAGGCCTGTTCTGCCAGTTTTTCCCAGAGCACAGAGTGCCCCATTCCTGATCTCCACCCTGAACTCCTTTCAGGGTGTGTTAAAGGTCAGCTAACACAGTGGCTAGTGACTTCATTCTTGTAGAAACCGATGGCAAGCGACACTCTTTGGCTGGCCCCCCTCACCACCCCTCCCCCATGCCCACCGATCATACCACCTGGTGGCACTCGCCATACATATTCAGCTATCACTGTTACTCATCTGCTTCCTGTTGTCCCCACTCTTGTGTCCACTCCATGAGAGCAGAGACATGGTCTATCTATCTTCCCCACCCCTGCCTGGGGTCCCTACTGCCCCATGTGGTGTTCAGCACACAGTAAGGAGGCTTCCAGGAATGTATGTGTTAAATGGGAATAAAACAATGATGTAGGGCTTCTCTGGTGGCACAGTGGTTGAGAGTCCGCCTGCCGATGCAGGGGACACGGGTTCGTGCCCCGGTCCGGGAAGATCCCACATGCCGCGGAGCGGCTGGGCCCGTGAGCCATGGCCGCTGAACCTGCGCGTCCGGAGCCTGTGCTCCGCAACGGGAGAGGCCACAACAGTGAGAGGCCCGTACCGGAAAAAAAAAAAAAAAAAAAACAAGGATGTGAAAACAAAATTCTCCTAAACCCTTATTCTTCCTCCTGATATTAAACTTTACAGCAAGAACCAGTCTTGTGGGTGCATGTTCAAAACTGAAATACTCCAAACGAGACTTGGTGGGGGAAAAAAAGCACCTGAGTTAGTAAAGAGATATTCAAAAAATGTGAACTCCACAAGCATTAGAGCCACATTTTCCCAAACTGTTGACAGAAAGAAATGGAAATAACGAATGAACACCCGCTTATAATAGGCACTTCTAGATTATTTCAATTAATGCTCACATTAACACTCTGAAATAAACCCTGTTTGCACTTTCCAGATGAGGACGTTAATGTGAAGATTAAAGAGGTTACATAATCTGTCCACGACGTTACAGAGAATAACTGAGGCAGCCAGTGTTCAAATTCAGCTTTCCGCAAACACCAAAACTACTCTTTCACATGGCCTAACAAAGCCATGATTTAACTTCAAGGACTCAAGGTTATAAACATAACAATTACTGATGGTCATGACTCTTCCCAACTCTGATTACTCGGAGGAATTCCTGGATCAATAAATCCAATAAGTCAGAGTAGTCAACACAATTAAATAATGTTTTTTGGAAATATATATCTTTTTACATATTTTACATATTTTAAATATCCATCCTGTTACTTTCCCACCATAATAGGGTTTTCTTGAGGTGTTTTTTAAATTGGGGTACAGTTGTTTTACAATATTGTGTTAGTTTCTACTGTACAGTGAAGTGACGTAGACTTACTAACTTCTGTTACATAAACACCTAATAGCTCCCTTACCTTACTTAATCTGTGTCTTTCCTTCTTGATCAGACCTCTCTGCCTCAAGTACCTGACCTTGAACATTAGGTCAACTGTTAGGTCACTTCCTCAAAAGAAACCACCACAACTGTGTCCCTTTTCCCTCTCAGACCTTTTTTTAAACACACTGTGCACTGTTTTGGCTGTATTTTAAATGTACTTCCTTGCTCCCTTCCTTTTCAAATTTCAGGGATAATGCGTATGAGGCGTCAACCACAAGCTGATGAATGTGGGACGTGAACAGAGAACTACTGTCTGATCCCTACACATCTGCCTCCCATGAAGCCTCGTGACCAAGGACAGAAGCACTGCAGTCAGCCTGTGTGTGTGAAGCCCAGCCGTGCAGGGAAGGTGAAAGATGCATGAGCCTTCCATCCCTGGTGTGTTCTGAAACAGAGCCCGACTTTCGCTGCCAGGTGCATTGTGTTCAGCTTGTAGCTTCACTTTAGGGAAAAGAAAAAAGCCGTGTTCTTTCAAGGGCCTCTTGGAGAGACGCTTTTCAGACTCAGCCAGATCTCTCCTGGGTGAGAGCCCGGAATTTGATCACCTCCATGTCTTCAGTTTCCCACTTCTTCTCTGGTTCAAAGGCAAAGGGTTTAGTCACAAGCCCCTAAGGACGGGACTCCCAAGACCTTTCAGGGCTGCCTGCCTTCCATCTGAAAGTGTGATGGTTTCAGTTTTGGTCCAGTATCTTGCCCCAACCAAGCGACATGAAGAAAGTCACTTCCCTTCTCTGAATCTCACTTTCCTCATCCTTACAATCTGGAGGGAAGGCTTGATGATACACGTTTCTCCTACACGAAATGTCAGCAATCTACTTGAGAGAATGTGCGGAGGAAAAGCTCTACAAGGGATTCAGTCAAGAACTGCTATCCAGGGAGTTGGGAATCTCATGTCTACCTGCCTGCCCTGGTTTCTGCCGCTGCCCACTTCCTGCTTCCCTCTCGTCGCATGGCTCCTATCGCGTGCCAAGCACAGCGCTTGGTGGTGAGAAAGAATGTTGTATAAGACAAACACACCCCTGCTCTCAGTGGATCTCTGTTTAGCGGGGAAGGTGGCACAGAAGTGAAATAACTAACTAACCCTTACATAAGCCATAAAAGGAAATGACTTTAAGCTGTACGATAATTAGTGCCAACAGACAATGAGAGAGGGACCACCTTGGAAACCTCTCTTAGAGAGGATGGCTTGGTAACACCTCTCTGGAGAAGAGATGCTTAGACTGAAGAAATAAAAGGTAAAGAAGAACTAGGCTTGTGAAAAATGTGACTAGGGGCAGGAGGAGAATGAGAGTGTTCCAGACAGATGTGAAGTCCCCAGGCAGGAAAAAGCTTGCTTTGTTCTAAAGAGACTGAGAGGACACCAGATTGCCTTTGGTGATTTGGGGCGGCACGTACTATCACTCCACCATTTGCTCTTACGGGTCTAGATGAACTTGGTGCATTCACCTCGTCACTGATGCTTTAAGAGTGGACAGTGCGGAACAAACTGACGGGTCCAGTGATGTTTCTGATGCAAAGATGTTGGGAGCACCCTGGTCCAGCCCTCACTGGCTGATGCCGTCCATCACAGCACACACCAAAGGGCCATGAAAGAACGACAGTACCACCCAGTGAGATCCTCAGCTGGACCCTGAAAGGACTGACTTTGGCTTTGGTGCCAGTCTGTATGAAAAGATCAACGAGGTTTACTTAGATGCCCAAGGCTGGACAGGTCCCTCTGTGGCTGCACCCATCCCGTGAGTCCAGGGAGGCCATGCTCACTGGGGCTCTGGGGCTGTGGGTGCCGTAACACTAAGCTCTCCCCAACTCCTACAGATCCCTAGCAGAGGAAAATCTTTAAAAAAAATTATTTTTCATCTTAATCTTTTTAATCTTCATCTTTTATAGACATGTAATAATTTCTGACATCTCTGAACAAGATAGCAAAGCCAGAACTCCACGTAACACTTCCACACACATGTAGCGTCTTGCTCAGCTCATACTATACCCAGCACTTCTCTACACATCTTGCCATCGGCATGTTTACATTAGAGATAATATGAGAAAGTACCTATTCCTGGCGCACAGCAGCCATTCAGTATACCCTAACGAGTATGAAAACTGCCCCCAAGCACATACCACCCCCACTAATCCCCCAATCTCTTGGAAATTTTCATTTTGTCAACCCTGATGAAACAATCTGGCAAGTGCCTCAAAATGGCCAGCGAATTTTGATAACTGTGGCATTCTGCGTGTGCATTCTCAGTTTTCAGCTGGCTGGCTTTCAACACATTGCTGTCACTCCAAAATATGCATTTATCCCATCCTACACCATCTAACTGTGACAGAGGACAGGCTACAGAGCAGAAAACACCGCTACTGCAAAGCTGGTGACAGGAGCAGAAGGGGCACCAAGAACTAAGTGTCTATTGGGGGCTGCCTGGCACTCGGAGTCCCTGCAGGACCTGAGGCTGCTGGACCCAGCCAGGCTTTCAATAGACTCCCCGTATAAAGACCAAGGAAACCCAGGTGGATCTGGCTACCCAAAAGACATTTATTCAGCACACATGACACTCAGAGCACACAGCCACGTGCTGTGGGTGATCTCAAGAAGCCACACTTGTACGACCAAGTAGCAGGTAAGGGGGTAGAAGAGAGATTCTAAGAGACTCAAAAGAAAGAAGAGAGAGAATTCTGGGCTAGGGCATGCAAGAAAGTCTCCGGAAGAAAGTAGAACATATGTCCTGAAAGTGGTTAGGAGGAAAGAGGGATTTCCAGAATGGCACGTGGCATAAGTAAAGGCTGTCGGGAAGTGAGGCAGTGGCCTGGCTAGAGCAAAAATCTACGGAAGCATTTGCTCTGCTGGGAATCTCCTAGTTTTCATCTGTGAAATGGGTACTAAGCTCTGAAGAGACAGGGTGGAGGCCACCCAAGAAACCACTCGAAGCTTCCAGTGGAGAAATTCCTTGATTATGAATAAGTCATGAGCTGTTCATCTGGGTTAAGAGCCCAAATCTACCTGTGTGAACTTTAGCAGATTACTCATTTTATTAAAAAACTCAGTTTCCCCATCTTCAAATAAGGAAAGCATAATAATATGTACTTCATAAGTTTTGGGGGAGGACTGGATGAGATAACTGAGCAGAAAACAAGCAGATGTTTCCCCAAAATGAATGTCACAGCCTATTCAACAATTTTTAGCACATGTTTCCCATCTAAGGGATGATGCGCTGCTTTGTAAGAATAGATTTAAAAAGGCGAGAGCCCTTCAATCTTAAATGAAACTAAGAAGGAATGTTGTTTTTTAAAAATAAAGATTAGCAGATTTGATTATTTACAAAATGTAAAACTCCTACTTTATGAAAAGCCACACTATGATAACAGGAAAAAACAGAATGGGAGAAATATTGGTATCAGATTCAACAATGCTTTCAGTTTATATATTATACTAAAAAATGTATAAATGATAAGGAAAACAAGCCACCAACATATAAACATACAGAACGCACGAAAAGAAAAATACATGTGAGGAATTACAAGTAGGCAACAAAACAAAGAAAAAAAACGTTCCATTCACAATAATACAAAACCAGTAATAAAAAATTAAACAAAATTTCAATAATAGATCTTTAAAGCATTCATTAAATGATGGCACACTCCTGCTTAAAGCCTTTTAGGTGTATCCCATGTGCCCAAAGTAAAACCCAATGTCTTTTAAATGGCTGACCAGACACCACAGGCGTGCCTCTTGCCATCTCCCACATCTCACAGACTTCTCCCACTCACCCACTGGCTTACTCTGGCTCCTTGAAAAGGGAAGCTCCCACCCACCACAGGACCTTTGCACAGGGCTGCCTGGAATACTTCCCCCTCTCTCCTCTCCAGCCCCTCAGCTCCCGGTTAATTCGGCCTCATCCTTCAGCCCCAGCTATGGGCACTTCCCAGCTGGTACGGATTGCCTCGCATCTCCCACAAAGGTTCACACCTTCAAGTCCTCAGAATGCGACCTTATTTGGAAACAAGTTTGTCGCAGATGTAATTAGTTAAGATGAGGTCATACGTGAATGAGGTGGGGTGAGCTAATCCAATATAACCCAATTTATAAAATAAAATAATCCAATTTATAATCTTATAAAAAGGGGAAATTTGGATGCAGATACACAGGCAGAAGGCCCTGTGGGCAGGAAGGCAGGGATGGGGTGATGCTTCCACAAGCCAAGGAGCATCAAAGATTGCCAGCCAATCACAGAAACTAGGGGAGAGGCATGGAACAGATTCTCCCTCACGGCCCTCAGAAGGAACCAACCCTGCCAACACCTTGATCTTAGACCTCCAGCCTCCAGAACTGCGAGGCCATAAAGTTCTGTGGTTTAAACCACCTAGTCTGTGGTCTTTGTTATAGAGGCCCTAGGAAACAAATACACCCAGGAAAGCCCTCCACAATCCTCCCATTGGGGTAGCTGCTGCCCTCTCACTGCCTCATGCAGCCCACACTTTCTCTCACCCACTGTGGAGAGTCCTGGGTCCCTGAGCCTCCACACTGGAGGGAAGCAGGAAAGGAGCAGGCAGCAGGCCTGCTTGCTCCCCCTTCACCCGTGGGATCTAGCACGTGGGAGCGCTCCATAAGTATCTGCTGGCTGTGTCTGGGAAACATAGGAATAAGTCCTGGCAGGCAGGAGACTGGACTGGAGCCTTGAGGGATTAGGGCAAGAGGCAGAGCAGTCCAGAAACTGAAGCAAACACTCACAAAGCACATGTGCTGTGTGCCAGCACTCTTCCAAACACGTTACCACTAGTAACTCCGGGCGTCTCTCAGCCTCCCAGTGAGGTAGGTACTGTCATCACTCCTACTCCAGAAATGATGAAGTGGGGCCCATAGAAGTCCGTGCCCAAAGCTCACAGCAGTGGCAGAGCTGAAATTCGAACCCAGGCAGTATACGCTAGAGTCTGTGCTTTTAACCTCTCTGTACAGTGATTCTCAAGAACCTACAGGCAAGCAGGTACAGGTAACAGGTAAGACAGGTACAGAACAGGTAAGCTTCTGCTCGACAAGTCCCTCAGGGGTTATTAAGAGAATTGTGCAGGAGATGAGCCCTATTCCAAACCTTTACAGAAAGGAAGAGACTAGACCCTCCCATGTTCCTACCCTTAAAGCTTCCATCACAGATCATGCCCTGGGTTGGAGGAGCCATGGGTATCATCCAGTAGGAATTGCCTGCAGTCTCCCTCCTCCACATGAGTCTTGCACCAAGGTCTTGCACGAAGAGCATTAGAAATCTTAGACTGGTTGAAACTCCGATAACAACTTCCAACCTCAGTCAGGTCTTCCTCAGTGACTGTCTAGAGTAGGATTAAGTGCACAGGCTCTAGTATCCAAGCATCTGGATCCAAATTCCAGCTGTACTACCTACTGAGTGCATGGCCTTGGGAAAGTCATTTAAACTCTCTGGCCCTGAGGTTCCTCAGCTGTAAAATGGGGATGACAGCAGTCTTTACCTAACTGTTTTTTCATAAGGCTGAGTAAAAACGTGTAAAGCACTTCAATCAGTGCCTGACACATAGTTAGTGCTCAGTAAGTGTGAGCAGCTACTATTATTTTTTTTAACATCTTTACTGGAGTATAGTTGCTTTACAATGGTGTTAGCTACTATTATTGATGTGATTGCTATTGTTTTCATTTTATCAGTTCAGATGGGCCTGCGTATGCTCACTCAGCAGGGGACATGTATGCTCTTCTTGGAGACTGGGGATACATCATTTTCCAGAATCTCATTACCCAAGTCTTATTCCAATAATTTTACGATAATTTTAGGTATACTAATGACCCTAAAGCATATAAATGCATATGTGCAGTATTCATATACCACACACATATATACACAGTGGAAACTGTGATAACTTTTCTCTTTAAATTTCAGAGATTTCTTTCCCAGCATAAGAGTTGCAGAAACGCACCTTTTCATAACCAACTGAATAAGTATGCTGAGTCTTAAAATTTCTCCTCTAGAAGTCTATCGTAAGAAAATAATCTAAAATTCAGACAAAAACAAAGATTTATGTATCTAGATATTCATGGCAAAATTTTTAAATAGTGAAAAATGGTAAGACAATCTAAATCTCTAAAAATAGAGGAATGAATATAGTTAAGTAAATTACAGAACAGCAACACAATATACTATTATGCAAACATTAAAATTACGTTTGTAAAATATTTTGAATAACATAGAAAAATGCTTAGTTAAATATTATATGAAAATAAGAAACAAAATTGTTTATACGAGAGTCACAATTATATAAAATCGTATAGGTAAAAAATGTATAGGTGTATATATATATATATTGAAACTTAACAATGGTTTTAAACAGGATTAAGATGGTGGCTAATTTTTTATAGTACTCTTCGTTTTTTATTAGTGAAATTATTGCATAAAAATTAAAATATGCAAAAAAAGAAAAAAACTTAGAAGCTTAGGAAACTTATTGTTTCTTCCTTGCTGGCCAGACAAAATCCTATACAACATCTCAATTCTGATGTCCTAGAGAATTCAGGCAGGTGTGTTTAAAGAGAATGCCAACAGAAGGTATCATAGTATCACAGTAAATCAGAATTTGCTCCAATTCCAAATTCTTTCCAGTTTGCATTGTTACAATCCCATCTTCCATATCCCCACAGCAAGGAATGAAATGGAATAATCTTAGGAAGTCAATCACTTCCTTTGTCCTCTACCCCACGCTTCCAGAATGCTGAAGGTTGACCTCTGAGTACAGTAAGCCAGTAAAGCATGCCTGGTTCCTGATGGCCCTTCACCAGGTCCGACTTGATGAGCTAGTCATCACACCTTAACTTCAGTGGTACAGAATTCATGTTTATATACCTGAGAGCCAGTCAGAGATTCAGGGGGATGGCAAGGAAGTTTCTGGTTTCCCTCAAGCAAGTTTGAATTTCAGCTTCCTGCCTTCCTCATTCCTGACCCGTTAAATAACATTAGATCATTGGACATTCTACAAAGGTAGGCAAACAAATATAGAAGCAAAGACACATATGGATAGACGGATGGATAGACAGATAGACAGAGGGTAGAGGTAAAAAGCAATAAGAATGTCACAACAGTCTCAGAACTGATCCTCCCTGCCTACAATTTTTTTCCCACACTAAATCACCCCTTCTAAACACATCTTTCCAAAACACAGCTATAACCCAAAAATTTAGTAATGGCTACATGATATACAAACAAGTAAATTCTGACATCAAAGACAAAGTGTTGGGGAAGAAAGTAAAAGTGTAGAGTTTTTGTATGTGATTGTTAAGTTGTTATCAGCTTAAAATAGGCTGCTAGAACTATAAAAAGTTTAATGCAAACTTCATGGTAACCACAAAGGAAAAAACCTAGAATGGAAACAAAAAGATAAAGACAAAATAATCAGAGTATATCACTACAAATAATTATCAAATAAGAAAAGAAGACAGCAAGAGAGGAAGAGAACAAAAGAACTACAAAACAGACAGAAAACCATTAACAAAATGGCAAAAGTGACTCTTTACTTATCAATAGTTAACTTTAAATTTAAATGGATTAAACTCACCAACAAAAAAATATGCAGTAGCTGAATAAATTTTTTTTTAAAGTAAAGAAACAAGATCTAACTATATGCTATCTACAAGAGATTGACTTTAGATTTAAGGACACATATAAGGTGAATGTGAAGGTATGGAAAAAGATATTCCACGCAAATGATAACAAAAACAGAGCAGGGGTGGCTAAATTTATATCAGCCAAAACTGTCACAAGAGAAAAAGAAGATTATAAATATATATGCACTCAACATCAGAGTGCATCCACTGCTTGAGGTTTTTGAGTCTTTAGTTTAGAACATAAGTCACGGTGGGGACTGGCAGATCGCTTCTTGGACTCGGTTCTGTATGTCTTAAACATTAACCCTTAGACTGATAAACAAACACATTGCCCTCCCCCAAAAAATTAAAGCATGCCTGGTTCCTGATGGCCCTTCACCAGGTCCGACTTGATGAGCTAGTCATCACACCTTAACTTCAGTGGTACAGAATTCATGTTTATATACCTGAGAGCCAGTCAGAGATTCAGGGGGATGGCAAGGAAGTTTCTGGTTTCCCTCAAGCAAGTTTGAATTTCAGCTTCCTGCCTTCCTCATTCCTGACCCGTTAAATAACATTAGATCATTGGACATTCTACAAAGGTAGGCAAACAAATATAGAAGCAAAGACACATATGGATAGACGGATGGATAGACAGATAGACAGAGGGTAGAGGTAAAAAGCAATAAGAATGTCACAACAGTCTCAGAACTGATCCTCCCTGCCTACAATTTTTTTCCCACACTAAATCACCCCTTCTAAACACATCTTTCCAAAACACAGCTATAACCCAAAAATTTAGTAATGGCTACATGATATACAAACAAGTAAATTCTGACATCAAAGACAAAGTGTTGGGGAAGAAAGTAAAAGTGTAGAGTTTTTGTATGTGATTGTTAAGTTGTTATCAGCTTAAAATAGGCTGCTAGAACTATAAAAAGTTTAATGCAAACTTCATGGTAACCACAAAGGAAAAAACCTAGAATGGAAACAAAAAGATAAAGACAAAATAATCAGAGTATATCACTACAAATAATTATCAAATAAGAAAAGAAGACAGCAAGAGAGGAAGAGAACAAAAGAACTACAAAACAGACAGAAAACCATTAACAAAATGGCAAAAGTGACTCTTTACTTATCAATAGTTAACTTTAAATTTAAATGGATTAAACTCACCAACAAAAAAATATGCAGTAGCTGAATAAATTTTTTTTTAAAGTAAAGAAACAAGATCTAACTATATGCTATCTACAAGAGATTGACTTTAGATTTAAGGACACATATAAGGTGAATGTGAAGGTATGGAAAAAGATATTCCACGCAAATGATAACAAAAACAGAGCAGGGGTGGCTAAATTTATATCAGCCAAAACTGTCACAAGAGAAAAAGAAGATTATAAATATATATGCACTCAACATCAGAGTGCATCCACTGCTTGAGGTTTTTGAGTCTTTAGTTTAGAACATAAGTCACGGTGGGGACTGGCAGATCGCTTCTTGGACTCGGTTCTGTATGTCTTAAACATTAACCCTTAGACTGATAAACAAACACATTGCCCTCCCCCAAAAAATTGTTTTTGGGCTTCCCTGGTGGCGCAGTGGTTGAGAATCTGCCTGCTAATGCAGGGGACACGGGTTCGAGCCCTGGTCTGGGAGGATCCCACATGCCGTGGAGCAACTAGGCCCGTGAGCCACAACTACTGAGCCTGCGCGTCTGGAGCCCGTGCTCCGCAACGAGAGAGGCCGCAACAGTGAGAGGTCCGCGCACCGCGATGAAGAGTGGCCCCCGCTCGCCGCAACTAGAGAAAGCCCTCGCACAGAAACGAAGACCCAACGCAGCAAAAATAAATAAATAAATTGATAAACTCCTACCCGCAACATCTTCTTTAAAAAAAAAAAAAAAAAAAATTGTTTTTAAGGTCTCATTTTCTGGAGGTAGATGAGCTGGCAAGCAATCCCCAGCTTCCATCTGTCCATCTCAAGCACTAGTCTTTAGTAAAGGTCCGTGAGAGGCCAGCTTCTGATTGGGTGCGATGTCTCCACATTAGCTTTCCCCTGGAATTTCTATTGGATTGGGGTCCTCACAGAGCTAAATGAATTTGCAGTTGTCTTGGTGTAAGAGGAACCAGGAATTCTTTACAGTGGGTGGTACCCCTGCATTGCTACGTTACCTCAGTTCCCTCCCCCCACCTTACTCCATTTCACCCACCCCCAGCCTGGCAGTGTGGGAGACATTCTGCTCTTGGAAAAGCAGCGAGGCTTCCCAGACACTGCTCCTGTATGCCTGGCCTCAGGACCTGCAGCGCAAGGGGGCTTTAGATCGAGGGGTTCCTGGTTAGGGTCCCACTTCCTGGTCACATCCTCCTGGATACCTTCCCCGACCCTCCTCCCTGGATTGGGTGCCTCTCCTCTGCTTACCACTGCTGTCTCATCCTTGCACTGTGCTGTTCATTTGTTCCCAGCCTGGGAGCCTCTCGAGAGCAGGGACCACGTGCTCTTCCTGTTTCTGGATCTACACTGCCCAGCACTTGGGCTGCACTAAATAAAGGCTAAAAGAACTGAACTGAAGTACCAATAGCCCCGAACCAGTCCCAGCCCCAGCCCCGTCTTGTCCTGTTGCTTTCCATGTATTGAGTTGTCTATCCCCCTGCCACTGGGGAATCCTGTAACTTTTCATCTAGTTTGCAAGCTGTTGTCTGGACCATTTATTTCCTCCTCTAATTGTTCTGTCAGTGACCTTTCTGGGAGACCTCTGGATTTATTAATTTTTTTGTTTGCCAAGAAAACCCTGATAATAATTGCTAAGACTTCCCAGGACTTATTAGTTTACAAATTTTAATGACATTCATGATTTATTTATGTGCTTCCTTCCCTCTACAGCTGTTCACCCCAATTCCTTAGTGGAATTCCTGCT
>NW_006798383.1:4968316-4972025 GCF_000442215.2 Lipotes vexillifer | reverse complement strand
TCTGAGTAAATTAATGGAAACAAAACTGCAGATTGGAATGACATTTTTTTTTTTCTAGGCTGTTAATTAAAAGCTTTCCATCCTATTCACTAGGCTCTTCATATGTGAGGTCCCGAAGGCTGGGCAGGTACAGGCTGTGAAATCCTCCCTCTAGAACTGGGGCCTTTGTCTGTTTGCTTTCAGTGGTAATAAATCTGGTGAAAATTCCTGAATTGGTCACAGAGCATTCAGATGAACAGATATTAACTGAGCATTCATTATGTAAGCAGTCCTGTGCTCATTGCTGGGTGATGCCGAATAAGTATGTCATGATTGCTATCCTCGAGGAATGTTTAGTTCAGTTGAAAGGTAAGATTAATGCATATAGGAAACAATGTCAGGCATATGCAAGTATATATATATGTATATGCAGAACGCATTGCATTCTGTGATGAGTGGCCCGACTGTAGAAATACTTAAATTTTTATTATTATCACACCTCATTCCGTGAGGATGCAGAGCAATTCTAGGAATGAATTAGAGAAATGATCAATGTGTCTCTTGTATTTTGTTTTGCTGTTTAATATAAAACATCTTATTTCTCCATTAGGGTGTGAAACTTTTCAGAGGAAAGGCTGTTTCATATGAGAACTAGTAGTTTCCATTATTCTCAGAAACACCTGGTAGCAGATGGGATTGAGTATGTGTAGTGGTTAAAGAAGTGGGTCCTGAATTCAGATTGCCTGGATGTGAATCCCAGATCTACTGCTTGCTAACTGTACCACCTTAAGCAGTGTTTTCATTTCTGTAAGCTTTGGTTTACTTATCCATATAGTGGGATGATAGTAAGACCTATCTCGTGGAAGCTTTGTGAGGCTTCAGTGAGATAATGCATGGAATGCAAAATGCCTACTGTCTAGTTAGTACTTAATGTAATAATTATTATTTGTTCGTAGGCTCATATCCTCCTAGCCCAGCAGCTTCTACCAGCCTCCTGAGGACAGTCGTGCTGATTATCTTTAGGAGGGTGGGGTGCAGAACATACCTAGAGTCCTAAGCACGTGGTGCCTGGAAATGATACATTTCTATTGAGAGAATGTTCCGGAGTCTTCTCGTTTTTTTTTTTTTTAATTAAGTTTTATTGGAGTATAGTTGCTTTACAATGTTGTGTTAGTTTCTACTGTACAGCAAAGTGAATCAGCTATATGTATACATATATCCTCTCTTTTTTGGATTTCTTTCCCATTTAGGTCACCACAGAGCACTGAGTAGAGTTCCCTGTGCTATACAGTAGGTTCTCATTAGTTATCTATTTTATACATAGTATCAATAGTGTATATGTATCAATCCCAATCTCCCAATTCATCCCACCCGCCCCTTCCTCCTGGTATCCATACATTTGTTCTCTATGTCTGTGTCTCTATTTCTGCTTTGCAAATAAAATGACCTACACCATTCTTCTAGATTCCACGTATATGCGCTAATATACGATGTTTGTTTTTCTCTTTCTGACATACTTCACTCTGTATGACAGTCTCTCGGTCCATCCACGTCTCTACAGATGACTCAATATTATTCCTTTTTATGGCTGAGTAATATTCCATTGTATATATGTACCACATCTTCTTTATCCATTCCTCTGTCGATGGGCATCTAGGCTGCTTCCATGACCTGGCTATTGTAAATAGTGCTGCATTGAACATTGGGGTGCATATGTCTTTTGGAATTATGGTTTTCTCTGGGTATATGCCCAGTAGTGGGATTGCTGGGTCATATGGTAATTCTATTTTTAGTTTTTTAAGGAACCTTCCTACTGTTCTCCATAGTGGCTGTATCAATTTACATTCCTACCCACAGTGCAAGAGGATTCCCTTTTCTCCATATCCTCTCCAGCATTTATTGTTTGTAGATTTTTTGATGATGGCCATTCTGACCTGTGTGAGGTGATACCTCAGTGTAGTTTTGATTTGCATTTCTCTCATGATTAGTGATGTTGAGCATCCTTTCATGTGTTTATTGGCCATCTGTTTGTCTTCTTTAGACACTCATCTGTGCTTGGCAAAAGGGAAAGGTTAATATATTTCTTGGTTTTTCTACATCAGCTGCAGCTGCTGCTGATTTTGGGTATAGGGTGCCAAGCACAATCTGATTTAAGTTCCCCTAACACAGTGTTGAGTTAACTCATCCATTGCTGGAAATTTTCTTTTTAATGCCAGTATCGGGGGAGGTAAGCCCATTGAAGAGCTTTGTTCTTCCCAAGTAATTAACATGGAAGGCAGGGTGGGGTCATCCATGTTTCTCAGATTTGGTGTAGCCTCAGAGTTACTTGTGGATTTTGTTAAAAATCTAGATTCCTGGCCCCTAACCAAGAGATTCCAATTTGGTAAGGCTGGGTGTTACTCAGGATGTATACTTTTAAAAGCTCTGTGGTTGGTTCTGATTTTCAGGTAAGAATGGGAGCCACTGAGCTCAGAGGAAGCTTGGGTTCTAGGCCCATCTCAGTTTCTAATTAATCGAATTACTCATGCCATCCTTCTGTTTCCTCATAAAGGTTTTCGATGAAGTGATCTCAAATCCCTTTCAGCCCCAGGTCCACAGACGCTACCAACCTGGGAAATCAGACGGGGAACACACACAGGATTTATGGTGCCCAGCAGATAACCTTTTATGAGCTAACAGCCCCACTTGTGAGAACGTCCACCCTCCTTAAGGAAAACTAACGTGCTGTTTGTTCACGGATGGATAGTAGCCAATGGGCAGGTGTCAGCCAATAGTAGTGTCCTAACTACTTAATTTCAATTCATTAAACATAAAGAGCTGCATTCAATCTATGAAACCCTTTGCTCCCCCAAAAAATAGAATGAGAAAGGAGTTTGCCCTAAATATCGAGACCTCAGACATCTTACTTTGCTGGAGAATAGAGCAATGCGAACACTGGAGAAACAGATCTGGTTTACAGATTTAATGTTTTCCTATTTATTACGGGAAAGAGGTTTCTTTTTTTTTTTTTTTTGCGGTATGCGGGCCTCTCACTGTTGTGGCCTCTCCCGTTGCGGAGCACAGGCTCCGGACGTGCAGGCCCAGCGGCCATGGCTCACGGGCCCAGCCGCTCCGCGGCATGTGGGATCTTCCCAGACGGGGGCACGAACCCGTGTCACCTGCATCGGCAGGTGGACTCTCAACCACTGCGCCACCAGGGAAGCCCGAAAGAGGTTTCTTTTGTATGGCCTAGTCTTTTTCCTTCCGCCCTGACATGTATAAATCTTGATTTTTGTCCAGTGGCCGAGAGAACACAATCCTTTCGTATGGATTGTGTCTGTTGATTGCTATTTTATATTGTTTTCCCTTCCTTCTAGATGCTGTGCCATTTTATCACAATCACAAATAACCCCACCATTTGGAGAAGGGGTGTGAAATTCTGCCCATCCCTTGCCACACCCTGAGTTCCCTCTCATGTTCTCAGTAGTAGATTCATTAGCTTTCTAATGAAGTTAATAAGTAAACAGGATCAGACAGTTCCTTCTAAAATAACATTTATAAGTGGATGCATTTCCTGACTCTCTAAGGTAAAGCCTTAATTCATTTCCCTTCCAGATGTCCACATGTGTAAAACTATGATAGGTGGGCCCCTGGACTGTGGTTTGAAGCCAAAAAAAAGGGGAAGAATTTCAATTCACACAGAACCTATCTATTTCCAAGTTTATAGGAGAGTGGATTTTTACATACTCCA
>NW_006798383.1:4923391-4968306 GCF_000442215.2 Lipotes vexillifer | reverse complement strand
AATTCCTGCTTATATATATATAATGACTATAAAGATTAGGTAGTCAAGCTTTCATAGTTACTTTATCATCCTTTTGTGGCCAATTACTTTATTGGACATAGTCTGTAAATGTCATTAGAAGGCTTTTGGCAACTTCCCCATGAAGACCACTATCTAGACTTTATTTGGGGAGCCACAAACTGGTCAAAAGGCCTCTTGTTAACGTTACACGTCTGTGACGTTTCTTTTCAGAAACCGCTGAACTTATAAAGGAAATATTTCACAGCTTACTTTTGCTTCCAAATGGTTCGTGCCCGAGTTAAAGCTAAAGTCAAGTATTAAAAGCCAATACACAGAGTTTATCTTTTAAAAGATTTTCCTTTCAGTGGCACTAATGTCTTAAATTGGTATAATATTTGTAGTCATTGCCCACATGAAGTATGGCATGTCTTTAAAGAAGATGTTGCGGGTAGGAGTTTATCAATTTATTTATTTATTTTTGCTGCGTTGGGTCTTCGTTTCTGTGCGAGGGCTTTCTCTAGTTGCGGCGAGCGGGGGCCACTCTTCATCGCGGTGCGCGGACCTCTCACTGTTGCGGCCTCTCTCGTTGCGGAGCACGGGCTCCAGACGCGCAGGCTCAGTAGTTGTGGCTCACGGGCCTAGTTGCTCCACGGCATGTGGGATCCTCCCAGACCAGGGCTCGAACCCGTGTCCCCTGCATTAGCAGGCAGATTCTGCAACTTCAAGCAGTGGATTAATCGACCTTTTCATAGGTATCGCATTCAAAGAAAAGTGGTGCCCTTGCTCCCAAATTAAGGACCATGAATGCCACCAAACTCGGCAGAGATGCACACACCCATATGTGCAAAGGGACATGAAGACGGCACCAAAGCACGTGCCACATGCTGTTGTCACAGAAATGAGAGAGAGCGTGACCCAGCCATTGAGCCCCATGGTGCCTGTACACCATATAACAGTGGCCTATTTGCAGCTGGGAATGGAGGAGACGTGAAGCAGAGGGCTATCTCTAAACAGACTCACAGACCTAGAGAACAGACTTGTGGTTGCCAAGGTGGAGGAGGGGTGGGAAAGGCGTGGAGTGAGATTTGGGATCAGCAGACGCAAACTATTATATATAGAACGGATGAACAACAAGGACCTACCGTAGAGCACAGGTAATTATATTCAATATCCTGTGATTAACCATAATAGAAAAGAATATGAAAAAGGATGCATATATATGTATAACTGAGTCACTCTGCTGTACATTAGAATTTAACACAACATCATAAATCAACTATAATTCGATTTTAAAAAAGAAGAGGGCTGTCTCTGTGCAGTTCCAGGGTTCCCATTTAGGGGATGTGTGAGTTTACGGAAGGAGATCAGGAGCCAGCAGGAGCCAGGTCGCACTCTTAATCTCAGACTCCTGATCCAGGAAACTCAGGCAAAGTGTCTTCCTCTCCCTGAACTCACATCCTTATCTCTGAAACAATAAGGTTCTGGGACTCGAAGAGAACATTTGCTATGATCCTTTCTCACCCTAAGTCTCTTTGACTCTAGGGTCAACAGCCATGATTATTTCAGAATTACCAAGAATCACAGTTCAAAGACCTAAAAGTTCTTGTTGGTGCCTCTTCTATTTCTGTGGACAGATTTCCACAGTCGTCCTTTCCTTTTAGATGATCAGAGTTTTAATATGGATCAGGTCAGCCTTTGACACTGCACATATTCCCAGTACCATAACATTATAAAATAAGTGCCTTCCAGAACCGGTGGAATTTTTTACCTATTGTCCTTTGATAAAACAGATATGCATTTCTATGGTGAAAAAAGTTACCATCCCCCCCCCAAATGAACTGAAAATATGTGAGAGGTTACTAGACCTCCACTGGGCACTATGGTATCCACTAGCCATATTTAACTAACATTAAACACTCAAAATGTGGCTGGTCCAAATTGAGATATGCCCTTAAGTGTGAAATACACATTGGATTTCAAAGACTTACTACAAAAAAAAAAAACCTAAGGCAAAATAGCCCATTAATTATTTTTATTAATTGTCTATTGAAATGATAGTTCTATTTAACTCAGTTAAAGAAAATTTATTAATAAAATTAATCTCCACTGTTTCTTTTCACATTACTGACTGCTGGAAAATTATGTGGCTCCCATATATTTCTAATCAGACAGTGCTGGACTAGAAGAAATCCAAAAAAGAGAGAATATATGTTTACGTATAGCTGATTCACTTTGCTGTAAAGTAGAAACTAACACAACATTGTAAAGCAGCTATACTCCAATAAAAATTAATTAAAAACAAAAACAAAACAAAAAGGAGAAGGCTCCGGAACATTCTCTCAATAGAAATGTATCATTTCCAGGCACCACGTGCTAAGGACTCTAGGTATGTTCTGCACTGCACCCTCCTAAAGATATCAGCACAACTGTCCTCAGGAGGCTGGTAGAAGCCTCTTGTGGTGCCTCTTCTATTTCTGTGGACAGATTTCCACAGAGCATCCATCTCAATTGCAGAAGGAATGTTTTAACCTAGAAGTCGAAATCCCAGCCCAACCACTCTAGAGCAATTTTCTCACTCTGGGAATTTCTCCCTCTCCCACTTTCCATGTCATCCCATTCTCCTACCCTTTAAAAAAAAAAAAAAAAAAAATCTCTTATCCTGAAGGAGCCCATAAATCCACTCTCACCCAACATCAGACACAGCACACAGGGTAGAATGAGCACAGACTCAGGAGTCAGGAGGATCCCCCTACGTGTTAGCTCCACGATCCGGGGCAAGTTGTTTAACCTCTGTAATGCTCAATGTTCCCTTCTGTAAATTGGGGCCAATGATATCCGACTCTCAAGTTTCTTGCAAAAGATAGAACAAGACAGCTCAGGTAAAGGAACTAGCAGAGAGAGGCAGCTCAATTACTCATGGATCATATGATAACTAACTCTCCCTGAGCATCTCCCACATGGGCGCTGCATGTCAGGTACTTTTCTAGGCAGTTTACATATTTTATTTCAATGAAGACTCACAACTTTACCTGGTAGGTGCGAGTATAATCCTCATTGTACAGATAAGGAAATGGAGGCACAGAGAGGCGAAGAAACATGTTCAAGGTCACTTAGTGGCTCAGTGGAGGAGTGTGGACTTGAACCCAGGACATCAGTCCCAGAGCTTTCACTTTTAAATCTTTT
Organism: Lipotes vexillifer; assembly: GCF_000442215.2. Classification (NCBI taxonomy): domain Eukaryota; kingdom Metazoa; phylum Chordata; class Mammalia; order Artiodactyla; family Lipotidae; genus Lipotes; species Lipotes vexillifer. The sequence goes on along the minus strand of NW_006798383.1, from coordinate 4,965,123 downwards.
GAATAGGAGGAAATTGATGGATGCTGAGCCTCCCAACCTTGACCCATCTCTCCTCCTTGGGTCAGGCTTCTATAAAATCTAATAGAGTCGGTGTCCAGTATCACTCTTGATGGATGGACAGCCTCCAGGCTTGACCTACTATGGACTGAAAACACCCTGAAAGCGAAGCCCTGGGTCTTTTTAAAAAGTCAGTCCCCAACTTCATTAATTCTACAAGCTTGACATCCTATATGTAAAATGTCCTTTGACTAAAGGATGCCAACAGACGGTTGTGCTAGGTGACCAACTCACGCAACCATCCTTGTGTGGGTGGAGAGAAAAAATTTTGACCACCCCCAGTATACTGGCTCCTAGGAGTTCCAGAAGGAGGGTCGCAAGGGCACACGCTACTGCTACACTACAGAATGCCTTTAAACGGTCTCTTGTCTATTTAGAAGTAGATAGCTTTTCAATTCTTAATTCAGTGAGACAAATAATTATGTCATACTGTAACCTGGCAGGGAGCATCATCTTGTCATGACAGCTGTTGCTCCAGGCGCCTCTGCTGTACAGAAAATTGAAGGAGAATCACCAAATTCAATTTCAACTTGGCTAGGCATGTTGGACTGAATCACAAAAATGAAAGGGTGTGTGTTTAATTTAGTTTCTTTTCTCTGCTCACTGTATTAGTAAGGAAGACCATAGTGCCCTAGGCTCTACCTGTAAAATACATCATTAGCAATATAGAAAAGAGGACAAGGGCACAGATCTTTAGGGGATGAGTAGGGAAGACAATAAAAAGTAAGAAGTCACCCTGTGAGGCCCCAGGAAGTTGGATTATTCCCACAAAGTTTAGGAGCAGTCCCTTTCCTCAATCACACCCTCTGCAGGGGTTCCTAAGCTGGGCTTTATCAGACCTGTGAACCCTCTGAATCACAACACAGAAATACATCCACATAACATTTATCCAGAGGGAAAGCCTATAATAGCCACCAGTTTTTTTCAAATCCCTGAAAGGTCACACCATACATACTCTGTTATCGATAATCTATGCTCTGAGTAACTGCCTTTGATTTGACCCCTTCTGTGAACTCGATGAGTCCCCCCACCCTCCCTACCTGGTCCAACACCCAGCTGCTTCCCCTGCCTCCTTCCCGGCCACCTTATCTCCTGCAGCCCAGCCTTGCCTGGACTTTGCCCTGTGCAAGGGGCATTTTTCCACCTTCCGTTTGCCAAATCGCATCCTGCCCATCATTCCAGCACCCAGCTCAGAGAATTTTTTCTACAAAAGAATGTCTTTGAGTAGGTAGCCATTGCTATTCCACTTTCCCCCAATCAGCAGAAGGAACAACATTATAAATCACTCCTCCCCTCCCTATCCCCCGCCATCCCCCCAAAGATCTGTGCTAATTCCCACATGGCGCAGAATACATCCCTTTGGTGCCCTACAATTTCCATCCCATGGATCCCGGCATTAGTGGATCCTTACAAACAAAACTATACAAACACACAGGGTCATAATAATCATTAATTATTATAATTAACTGAGCACTTCCCACATGTGGGTAACTGTCCTAAATGTTTGTACATTTAATATTTCATTTAAGCCTTGCAACCCATCCATGAATTTATTCATCAAGCAAACACTTATCAAGTACCTCCTGTGTGCCAGATGCTGTCCTAGGTGTTGAGGATACAGCACTGAATTAAAATGGGAACATTATCTCTCACTACAAGCTTAGATGTTGCTGGGTGTAAGGGGAATATAAATAAATCAATAAGTAAATATTTAGCAGCTAGAGGGTGACAGGTACCAAGGAGGAAAATTCAGCCAAGTGATGGAATGCCAAGTCCTCAGGCAAAGGCCTCACTGATGAGGTGAGCAGAGAGGAGGGAAGTGAGGGTGTGCCCTGCTCCCTGCAGGAAGAGAGCTCAGAGCTCAGACCCAGGAAAGAGCTGAGTGTAAGGGCTCCGGGGAAGAGGCTGGCTGGTTCAAGTAAGAGCAAGGACACTGTGTCTGGAGCACAGGTAGGATCTGTACTATCATCTCCAGTTTACATTCAGGGAAATTGAGACTTAAGAGAGTGAAGTAGGTTGAATGGCAGCCCCCGTTCCAAATACGTCCTAACCCCCAAAACCTGCAATGGGACCATCTTCGAAAAAGTGTTTTTGCAGATGTAAGGATCTGGAAATGAGAGCATCCTGGATTATCCGGCTGGGCCCTAACTCCAGGGGCGAGTGTTCTTCTAAGGGACAGAAGGGGAGAAGACACAGACACAGAGATGATGATAAAGGCAGAGAGTGGAGTAATGCAGCCCCAAGGAACACCGACAGACACCAGAAAGCAGAAAGAGGCAATAAAGGGTTCTCCTTAGAGGTCCCAAAAGGAGGGTGGCCCTAAAGATGCCTTGATTTCAGACTTCTGGCCTCCAGACTGGGAGAGAATACATTTCTGCTGTTTGAAGCCACCCAGCCTGCGGTCCTTGATTACGGCAGCCCTGGGAAGCTGATCCAGAGAGGTTAGGTAAAGTGCCCAAAGCCACAGAGCTCTTTGGGTGGACGAGCTGGGATTTGAATCCCGGCAATGGGACGTCAGGGTGCCAGCCGCTTGGCCATCTGCTGTCCTTGACACACACTAGTGAATACGCTGGCTCTTATGACTGTGGGGCACACACTCTGTCACTTACGGGCATTAAGCACCTGGCTTCGGCCCCATGGCTTTGCCTGGTCCACCTTTAAAACCAGCAAACCTTTCCTATAACATGGGCTGCCAGGTACAGCTGTTTCCCATTGTAAGCATGGGCTTTTCTGGTTTCATTATTTGCACCAAGCACACAGCACTGGAGTCAGGCTTAAAGGCTCACCACAGTATCCCTGTGACAGGGCCTCAGAGGATGGTTTCTGAGGCTCTAAGTCCCCAGGAGACCCACGTGAGTGGAGACAGGCATGCTTTCATCTTCGGAAGGCACCTGGTTACTTATACCTCTGCCAGTTTTCACTGAGCAGCAAAATTAGGTTTTGGACATCCTGTGCAAATGGAGGCAGGCCTCCATCGATATGAGCAATTAACCCTAAATATTTAATAGATGCTGTGACTGCTCCCCTCCCTGGGAGAGAGGCTCTGGCTGATTCTCCGCAAACAGATCAGATGAAGCAGCAGCCAGGCGTGCTGATACTCACGCCCCAGACCCCCCTGGTCCAAAACCCCAGCAGACCCTCAGGACCGGGGCTGGGATGAAGACACAGCCAAGTGAATGGCCTTTTGTGACAGTGCTCTCCCCAGTGTTTACAAGTGGCAGAGCAAATGGAATGGATACACAGCCCTCTTGAGGCCCATGGAGGTAATAAGCACAGAGCATGAAGCGCTGACTCAGAGTGGCTGATGAAACTTGCTGGTGCCCTGTGTGACTGCCAGCAGCGTGGCGGCGACCGTGAACTTGCCATGTGAGGCGGTATATGGAAGAGCGAGCGTGCGGCGTCCCCTAGCCAGAGAGACTGCAGGGTTCACGGCTTCGTGAAAAGCCCTCTCTGACTTAATCCACCCACACCCTTCTCCCTGTCCCAGCCTTCCGTCAGGGCTGATTTATCCTGCAGGCACATGGACACAGAGCCTAGGGTTCACAAAAATGCTGTCATTTCTTTTAAAGCCACAAACAAAAAAAATGAATATTTTAGGCTGAAAACAAGTTTAAATATACAGTAGTAATATATTTATCTTTACACCAGTACAGTTGTAAAATATATATTTTTAATATTATTTTATGGATGAAGAAGCCCACGAAGGCTTGGGACCACAAACGTCATCACACGGGCCTGATTCCCACATGTGTCTATTCCCAGAATCATGGGCTTCTCAAGAATCACAGCGTCTTACAGGCCCAGAGGACAAGAAACAGTCCTTGGGCCGAGACTCAGGCCAAGGCCAGCATCCCTCCTACAGCACGCTCCCTTATCCACGGCCTCCACTTTTCCCAGGCACGCTCTGATCTCTCTACCCACATTTGTGTTTATCCAGTCAAAGGAGACGCTGTAGGAATGCAGAAGCAACCACAGTGCCAGGGAGAATATGTGACAGACCCCAGGGGAGATAGCAGAGTGCTAAGGAATCTGCAGATGGAGGCCATCAGTACCACCCGGGGCATTAAAGGGGGCATCCAGGAGGAGGACCATCTTCTGCTCCTTTCAACACAAGCTCTCCAACTGCTTAGCTGGCATTCCTCACGTGAGCCGAACCCGAGTAGCCAGGTAAGAATCTCTAACCCACTTACCTCCAAAGTGAGCTCTCTGTCACGCTTCCCAGGTTGAAGTCATACAGCTTCGTCAGGATAAGTATAACCTGAGAGAGGGTAAGCAGGAGGGCAGAGGAGAACAAAAAGGAAGCCGGCTTTAGTTTGTGTAACAATATACAGTTCATCTCAGATCACCCAGTGGAGGGCTTAGAATTTATCTGTGGAGTTGAGGGGTACTACAGGATCAAGCAAGGGGGAAAAAGTTATTAATTTAATGCTCCCCCCCGTAACTGGTAGCATTTATTTTAATCCCGACAATGCTCTGCATTTGAAATAAAACGTGTCAACAGGAATTAACTGGGTACTGACAGTTGTTTCTCCACATCTGTCCTCCTTCAAGGTCAGGCACAGGCCAGCTGGCTCTGTTCACACGTATGGCCACCCAGAGATCAGAGGATGGGTTTGCTTTTGATCTGGAGATGACTTTGACTTACAGATGTAGACCTAAGAGGCTAAGAAAGAACTGGGCCTAATTCTGTGTCTACAGAGAGCTTCAAAGAGATTTTGTGTTCCCTTCACAGGGCCTCAAAGCCATAAAAGCTTGAATGACAGGCAAGCCCAGCCCCCAACAGTCTCTGATGCCATCTGCCTTCTACCATGTCCCACCCATGGAGTAAGCAGGTCATTAGCCTCCACTGGACTCCAGGACCACTTTCGTGACTCCAGTTGAAACTAAGAAACCCAGAAGGAAAGCTGTATGTGTCAAAGAGCTGAACAGCCTGTAACAGGGTTAGCAGTTTTCTGAAATGATCTTCCATTGGCCAGGCTGGGCCCAGGCCCTTTTAACTTCTCCAGCTGGGAACCTGGACCTCAGATGTTTCCCTGCCTACGCCTCGTGCGCCCAGACAGTGGCTTAGGCACAACCCCACGTCTAGCAGGATGCTAAGCGCATGCACCTGAATCGATTTTAATCAAAACACAGGTGCCTAATACACAGTGTCTGCCTGCACGCATGATAACCCAGTTACACATAATTGTGTTTATCTAAATTTAACGCACAACTCATTTCACTTTTCTCAGCTCCTTCGCCGTCCACAATTTAGCTTCCTCCAGTTCATCTGCACAGCACCCATTAAACTCTTTCCGAGATAATGAATTTCTGCTACCAAGATGGGACTTTCCCATTCTAGGTAACCATTTAAGATTAAAGAAAAATAATCAGCCATTATATTGAACGTGTTTATGGCACTTAACCGACGACAAAACACTCACTTTGAGATTTATTCTCATCCAGCACCCCATGGGGTCAGTCAGTACCATTTCCACCTCTTTTATGTAAACTAAGAAAAAATCAGAGGCCAGGATATGATCCATTATGGGTCAAAGAGAATCCCTGGAAAAGCTGACTTGCAACATTCAACTTCTCCGCAGGGCCATGACTGGAGGATTCTTACGTCTTCTCTCACATTGTGCCCTGTGATGGGGAGTAGTAGGTTGGCAAGAAACAGCCAAGCAAAAGAAGAACATCAATGACATGGCTATTTGTAGAAGAGGAGAATAGGTACCAAGGTACCAAGCTACCTGTCCTATTAGCATAGCACAACTGCAAAGAGCGTGTATCCTCTGCAAAGCATTGTTCCCCATGGTCACTCAGTGGTCCACGCCTCTCCCATTAATAGCGAGTTTCCTCATTTGTAAAATTCAGGGGCTAATGAAGACAAGACTTATCCAAACCTTCTCCAACCAAATAGTTAGCAATGTGCCGATAATTCCTATTTGTTAAATTAATACAAACACATACACATACACATACATACACACCAGACTTCTCTTCATTTTACTTCTTTCATGGACGAAGTCATTCTTTCACAGTCCCTATGTAAAAAACATGGGTGCCTATGTGCAGACCATCCCAAAATCTAGACAAAGAAACTCAAAGCTATGCTCTTCTAGAAACAGATCGGAACACACCCATCTAGAATCTGCAGGAGCAACTAAGACTAATTCACTGTCTCCCAACATCAAGCCTTCAGGGACATCAAACAACCTCAAGACAGTGCAAAGCCCACAAAGAAAGAAGCAAGAGATGTTGGGGGCTAGAGGTCACTTAACTGATTGCCTAACAAACAACTGGGTCTGGAAAACCCCTCAAAAATGCAGAGCCCTTCTCAGGTGTCTGTGTCTCCTTACCCAGGGCTCGGATGACTCTCCCTCCTTCCATCTTCTCAAATCAAATCGTCATTTTTGAGTCAATGAAAGATAATGGTGTTTCAGCAGTAAAGCATAGTCTTCAGAAGGGGATGCTGTTAATCTCGTCTACTACCTTCATTTTACAGATGAGGAAACTGAGACACAGAGAGAGGAAACGACTCAAGTTCCAGTCCCAACAATGTGTGGCCTTGACCAAGTGCCCAGGGCACAGTTCTTCCCGTTCCATGAGCAAAGTTGGAGACTAACAGTCACTGGGGAGCCTGCTAAATGCAGATTCCCTGGTCCCATTCCCAGCAAGTTTGACTTGGTGGATCCTGGGGAGGGTCCAGAAACCTTCCTGTGGCTATTAGAGGATCACGCTTTGAGAAAGACTCCACCATACCATGATTCCTCTCCCAACTCCATGCGGCAGTGACACCACCCTTCCACTATGGTGGAATCCTGATCTCTAAAAGCATCTTTGCCTTTAAATTGAGTGGACTTTACAAAGAAAGCAGGCCATAGGAGATGCATAAGGAAGATGTCTCCGCAAAATCACCCCAATATTCCCCAGAGGAAAGGTCCAAACACTGAGAATTGGGGCTGGAAGCTACCTTTCCCCTGGAGCCAGCATAGAAGGACAATAATAAAGTTATGAAGACACGATCATGTAACCTTTAGCCTTAAGATATTCTGTGCCTAGCAAAGAAAACCAAGATTGAAAGAAAGCCTGTCAACCTCTGGCTTCTCTCACCATTCAGAGCCTTCCAAAGGCCACCAGAAAGAAGGGATTACCAGGGCAGAAAACTGAAAGTAGATGCAGTAAACCCACTAACAAGCCCCGGGCTGCTGGGCAAGGACTCAGATCAGAACGAGAAGATGTGAGTGTGACCAAAGAATCACCAGTGGATAGATGAGGCATGCAGGAAGGATGGAGGAGCTACCCTGGGAGCCACAGCAAAGCCTGACTTGACTCCTCTCCAGCAGATACCCCCAGATGAGGGTCGGCAGTCAAATTCAAAGAAGGAAAAGCAGGGACCAAACATTAATTGAACACTTACTATGTGCTAAATACTACACTGGGTGCTTCTCAGTCCTCACAACACACTTCTGAGACTGAGCAGATGTAATATAGCATCTGCATTTTACAGATGAGGAAAGTGAGTCCTAAGAGTTAAGCAATTTGCTCCCCAAAGCACACAACTAGCAAGAGACAGAGCCAGCATTCCCACCCAGGGCTCTGAGACTCCACCATGCTTGTTCCGCTCTAATGCAAGGTTCCTCCATTCGGCAAATGTTTATGTGAGCTTTTTGTGTGCAAGGCAATGAGCAGGCAACCTGAGAGGTGGGCACATCCTTGCTCTCAAGGAGTTTATCACTCAAGCATGAATTCCACAAATATTTACTGAGCTCCTCTTATGTGAATTAGAAAGACACCTGCTAAACTCTGGGAATCGGGGAAAGACCCAGAGCTCAAGGCCCAGGGGTGAAGGTAACTTTTGTTTTCTTTGTTCTTGGAGAAAGAAATAGGAAACAGAGATGTGTAATGAGGAAATAACTAGACAAACTGTTGGGAGACCCAGGTTTGTCAAATAAGCTTTGTCAAAAAGTTTCTTTTTGACCAACAGGCTACAAATCCTAGGGGGATTTTAGACAGCAGGAGAAATGAAAATAAATTGGAATTATTCATGAGTAAATAGCAGTTCTCTCTTAATAATATAAGCTATACACATACAGGCGCACACACAGAGTAGTAAAGCCACATATATAAGAGCTCCTCTGTATAGGCACATATAACCGTAAATTGGCATCAGACGTATTCTCCGGAAGAGCATTTGTTCATACATCTCTTATAGCTTTTATCAAACTGGATTAATGTGACTTCTCCATATGTCTGTCTTGTCTGTTAGATTGTGACCTCTTTGAGGTCAAAAATCAGGTCTCATTCAACTCTGCATCCCCAATGCCTAGCACAACACCTGACACATGGCAGGTGCGACACAAGTTCCACTGAATGAATTATAAATGAATGACGGTAAAAGAAGGGACGAGATGATAAGTGTAGCTGAGAGGTGCGGATAATGTGAGGTAAGAGTTGAAAGGAGGAAGCAATTAAGTCCAGAAAATGTGGTCGGCAAAGTCTTCATGAAGGAAAGATTATATGAGCCAAAACTTCAAGTATGAAGAATTTGGAGACAGAGAAATGGCCCTTTACTCCCTTGCCCGTCTGGCCTCTCTCTTTATCCCTCCCTCCCTCCCTCCCTGTCTTTCTTTCTTTCCTTCATATTTTAGTTGGACAAAAATAGACCGAAAAAAAGCAGGGCAGAAGGGTGCCACTTCAGTTGCAAGAAACAGCACAGAGGCAGAGCAGAATGGGCCATTAGGGGCTAGAACAGTCATGTGTTGAGTGCAGTGTCAACACATGGGGACACCAACCACTTGGAGACACGGTCAGGCTGTGCCAAGGTGAGAAAGAAGGCACAAAGGACAATGGAATCGTGCAGGAAGGACAGAGGAAGCCCAGCCTGTAGTCAACTACGGATTGACAAAAAGTTTTATAAGCGTGAAGAGGGTGATAATGAGGGACTATATTATAACAAGAGACTTACTATGTATAAACATATAACATATAATATTAATATATATTACATATATAATATCAATAGATTGTATATTAGATGACTATATTATAACAAAAGGCTTACTGTGTGCTCATATATATATCTATACACACATATTATATGTATTATGTATATATATATATTAAGGGACTATATTGTAATAAGCGACTCATATAATTAGGTGACAATAAGGGACATGGCTGCCCTGTTACAAAATCCATTGGTGCTGCCCTTGCTGACCACCCACCTCCAATCTTCTTGTCCCCAGGCATCTAATGTCTTCTGCTGCCCCCAGATGCTCAGGCCAGCCCTCAGCTAACTGCCTGATCTTTAGACACACACAATGCCGGTAACTAATGTCTTTATCTGTCACATCCCCTCTCCCGTTCATTCTTCTGCTCCTGCCTTATGCCAAACACAGCATAGGATCCGTGGTGATAAAGTGGTCAAAAGAGAAATGGCTCCCGTCTTCATGAAATGTATACTCTCCCTTAACGTATATTCTTCTTTAGGAAGATTTTACATTTCATGAAGACAGGACCCATTGGGTCCAGCCGTCTGCCTCCTGGATGGGGCTCGCCCGGCAGCATGGAAAGAACGGAGCACTTGCAACTAGAGGGCTGCACTCAAAACCCAATCTCACCATATGCTACTGGGTGAGCCTGATCAACTTACTAACATTTTCAGTATCTGTTCCAGTTTCCTAAAATGGGGATAATGATTCTCCTTCCCCTGCCAGCCTCACAGGATTTTTGATTTGAATCAAATAAGGAAAGCTGACCTGCTTTAGAAGCTGTACTATGCAAATGTGAGTGATTAGTATGATAATTATCCTTCAGGAGACAAGGGTTGCAAGTCATCCTTATCTGATGGGGTGAGGGGGATTCAGATCCTAGCGTTGCTAAGCTCCTTCTGAAAAATACCCACCCATTCTAGACCCCAGCTGCAACACAGCAGGCTGCAAATCAGACCCGGTATGTTCACTGGGCTCCCGCACTCAGCTTCAGCTTTAGAAGCAAAGCAGAAAGCCCCGGGGGATTCCTGTCCTCTGAAAGGATAACGCATAATCTGAAAATTCATAAATCACTGGGACGCTCTCGCCCGTGAGCACATTCAGTGAAATGAGGGCCTTTAGCGCCTGTAAAATTTTACTCTGAAGGAAAATTACTTTAGTTCATTAAACCTTCCTGAAACCTTGGTACCTTTCAATCCATGGGGTTCTATGCATGTCCCCTCCAGGTCCCCCTCACCTCTCACCACCTCATTCCTGCCCCTACCTGACAGTTCTTTGTTTCCAGCCAATTGGAATATGGACGGTGGCCTTCTTTACCGAAAGTGATTGACAGTGGTGACATAGTAAGGATGCTAAAACATACTCCTCGGGGAGTGTACACAAAAGTGCATTTTTCAGTCTCAGCTGAGTTTGAATTCTGGAGCCCTCCTCCCACTTCATGAGGCACTCCCCCCAGGGAACAGAAACTGAATATTTACAGTCCACAGCCCAACTGATCCCCAGTCTAACAATGTCTGGGCACCAACTGGGTATCCAGAACTGTGCTAGGTATATGCCAAGCTCAGAATCACAGAAATGGTGCTCCCTGCCCACCATGAGTTTACAATCTAGCTGAGAGGACAAGGAATTGTACAAGAAATATCAACTTTGTCATCTTGTTCCATTGCACGCAATCTCACAAAACGGTTATCCCGTTCCCTGTTTTTTTCAAAGGGCAGATCATCAACTCTCTGGTTCAAGATAGAACCTCAGCATGACCCCTGAGTCCACCCTCATCCCACACTCAGCAAGACAAACATCAAGTCCTCTGAAATGTGTTGCAGTCCACTGGATCATCCTCATAATTTTTTCATTCATTCACTAAGCAAATATGTATGGAATGCTTCCACGTGGCCAAGTGCTATGGATTCAGCAGTGAAGACAACAAACCAGCTTCTCTGCCCCCACAGAGTTTATATTCTGGCAAGGGAGATAAACAAACACATAAGTAGGTAAGTGACATAGCAGTCAGATGATGGTGGGTCATATGATGGACATATCAGCACTTAGAGCAAGTGCTCGTATGCAGGTGTGGTCCAGGGCTATGCAGGCTGAAGCAGTATAAAAGGAGCCCAGGAAAGTTCTCTGTGAAAAACTGACACTCAAGCAAAACCCTGAATGAGGTAAGGGATGAAGCCATGTGGCTATCTGGGTAATAAACATTACAGGCAGAGAAAAAGGCAAATGCAAAGATCCTGAGGCAGGAATGTGCCTGACATAGTCAAGAAGCAGCAAGGAGGCCAATGAGGATGGAGCGGAGAGACAGGGAGAGTAGTAGGAGATGAGGTCCAGGAAATTTGGGGAGGCTTCGATCTTGCAGGGACTTGTGAAGGACTGGCTCTTACTGAGTGAGATGAGAAGCTACTGGAGGATTTTACTAGAGGACTTAAGTTTTCACAGGGTGCTTCTGGTTACTGTGTTGAGCGAGGCATCGAGGAGACAAAAGTGAATTAGGACCCTGTTGTAATCATCCAGGTGAAACATGGTACGGGGTAGACCAGAGCAACAGCTGTGGTCAGGAAAAGAAACATGATCTGAAGATATTTTGAAGGTAGAGTCAAGAAGATTTGCTGACAAATTGGATATAGGCCGTGAAGGAAAGAGAATAGTCCAAAATGACCCTCGGAGTTTGGGACGAAGTAATTAGAAGCATAGAGTTGCCATTTTGTGCGATGGAGACTGTAGGAGAAGGAGGTTGGGAGGAAAGCTGAGAAGTTTAGCTTTTGGACATTAAGTTTGAGATGCCTAAGAGAATTCAAGTGGAGAAGTCAAATAGCTGGATAAATGAGTCTGGAGTTCAGGGCAGAGAGTCTAGGCTAAAAAATACCAACTGGGGAGTTGTCAGTGATCAGATGGTATTTAAAGACATGAGGCTAGGTTAGGTCACCAGGAGATGGAGTGTGGATAGAGTAGAGAGATAAGGATCGAAAGCTGGGGCGTTTCAGCACTGAGAGATCAGGGAATGAGGAGGGAAACCAGTACGTGCTTCAGCCTCTCAGAACTGGCACGGAGAATGTCTGTGTCCTGTGCGAACACTCACCAAATGGTACTTACTACAGACGAGTCTCTCAGTAAGCAGATGAACACGATGGCCTTCTGTTGAGGCCGGTAAGCCTTTCTCCCCAGATCCCCCCGTTTGCTCTGTGGGCTCCTGTGTATGGTGGCTACTGTGGCAGAGATGGAGGCTTTGCCTATGTTTGCCATGGACTGCCAAGGCTGACATGGGCATCGTCACTGCAGTTCCCAATCTGCCAACCTCAGAAATCAGTGCTGAGCCTCAACATGGCACCTGGTGGCAAGTTGATTGCACTGTCCCCCTCCCATCACACAGAGGAAGCAATTTCTTCTCCTCGGGCTCTCTTTCCTTGCCTGCGGTAAATACGCTAGAATCAAAATCTTTCCATTTCACAGTGCCTTATTCACCATCATGATATCCCACACAATTGCTTCTAACAAAGAAACTCATTTCACAGCAAATCAAGTGTTGTCACGGGCCTGTCCATGGAATCCACTGGTCTTCCCACAAACTACATCTGCCAGAAGCAGATGACCTGACACAATGATTGAATGGACTTCCAAAGATTCAATGACACAACTAGCTAGAAGCCAGCACTGCATGAGGTTGTGGTGCTGTCTTCTAGGATGTGGATTCGACTAGTAAATGGCCAAAATACAAAGGTCTGGGAATCAAGGGGCAAAAGTGGGAGCGCTCCTCTCATTATTCCTCTCAGTAAGCCATCACAGAGTACTTTCTTCACATCCGCACAACTTTCGGCTCTGTTGATAAATCTTGGTTCCTAAGGAGAAAAAACACCTGTTCCACTGAACTGGAAGCTGAAACTAATACCCAGCTATTCTGAGCTTCACATGCTACCACTGAACCAACAGGAAGAGAGGAGGCTACTTATGAATAGGGGATGGACATGGACACTCAGAGTAGCTAAAAGAGTAGACCGTGCTGTCTGTTTACTTAGGCCCACTTTCCTGCCTAAGTATCATAGGTAACCAGGACCCTGAGAAGCGTATTTCTAAGACTCTCCTGTCATCTGGCTTCCAATTCTGCCAGCTGGGGTGGGGTCACTCGGGGGACATGTGGACAAGGGAAAAGCTCCTCTCCTCACACTTTGTTTTTGAGTGACAAGACAACAGCAGCAACAGAGCCAGTGGTACCAACAGCAGCGGTGCTGGGTCTCAGTGAAATGAAGGGCTTGTGCAGCTCAGCACAGCCCCAGGAATCTGGGTGGGAGAGACCCTTGGCCTCTTGTACTGCCCTTCCTCCTCCTGGGCAGGGGGTAACAGTTTCTGCAGTTACCAAATTTGAGCAACTATATTTTCTCCTTCTTGTTCCTCCAACCTTGCCGGCACTCTTGTAAATCAGTTCCTGCTTTCAACGTCTTTTCTTGAGAAATACCTAGAGTCAGGGACCCTCACTGACACAGAATGATCTGTGAGGTTAGAGGAAATTCAGGAGAGCATGTGTTCCGGAAGCCAAGAAGAGTATGGGTTTCAAGGAGGAAGGAGTGATTGGCTGTGTGAAATGCCGCTGGCAGTTCATGGACAAAAAAGATGAAGAATGGACCATTGGATTTAGCTACTAGATGACTGCAGAGACCTTCAAAATAACTAGTTGACTTAATTTCTGGCGTTCACCCCTCTTCCATCCTTACACCAGAATGACCTTTCTAAAGCAGAGGCTGAATCCCTTTGCCTACTGCCAAACAATCTCTAGTGGCTTCAGGCCGCCTTGAAGATCAAATTCCTCAGCATAACAGGGAGATCAGCTCGGTGCTTTGTGACCGCCTGGAGGGGTGGGATAGGGAGGGTGGGAGGGAGGGAGACACAAGAGGGAAGAGATATGGGAACATATGTATATGTATCACTGATTCACTGTTATAAAGCAGAAATTAACACACCATTGTAAAGCAATTATACTCCAATAAAGATGTAAAAAAAAAAAAATTCCTCAGCATAGCATAAAAGATCTTTCTCAACCTGGCCCCAGCTGACATTTTAACCCTCTTCTAGAGCCACTTTCCCAAAATAACATCTAAATTCTAGCCACACCAGAATACCCACGTTTCTCCTTGTTCCACGCCCCCACACTTTCACACAAGCTCTTCTGTCTCCTCTGAAAGCCGTTCTCCCACTCTCCACCTGAGGATCTCATTCTTTAAGGCCCAGCTCGAATACCATCAACACTCTGGTGTCTTACCTGTCCTCCAAGACAGAATGGATCCCCCGTAATCCATGCTCCCCTACCTTGTTGCCCATACTTCCCAGTATACTACTCACTAGATTATACTGTAATTTTCTATTTGCATATGCATCTCCACCATTAGGGGATGTGCTCCTTCAGGACAGGCCTCATTTTTCTCACTATTATCCAAGAGTATTGTCACACTCTTCATTAACATGCTGCCTATTAACTAACAGAGATATGACACGTTCGATGAACTGAAAGTGTTGCCACAGGCGTTCAAAGGCAGAGAAGATGAGTCTGGGCTGGGGGTGATCAAGTTGTCCTCATAAAGGATGAGAGGCATAAGTAAGGTCATAAGAGATGGGTGGGGAATGGAAACTCCCAGCCCTCTTCTTTCTGGAATATCTTACACAGTTTTTCAAGGGTATCTTTTTTTTAGGTAAATTAGGAAGAAAGAATTCAAAATGGGTATGAAAGAACTTCAAGAATGTCCGCAAGAGGCTAAGATAAAGGGAACACACGGGCAGGGAGGGAAGATGGTGAAAGCAACCTTCTTGTATGACTGCATTAAGTTTTCAAGAGTTGGTATTCTCTAGGGACGTCTAGAGAGGACAAAGATATATATATCCTATATCTGATGGGATGTAGACTAAAGAAAACATTACACCTACAGACAAAAGCACGACTTGATTAAGTAATTTAGACAAGAGAAGAACAAACATAGAAAGGGCAGAGGTGGGGATGCTAATAGATGCTGAGCACCTACAAAGTACCCAGCACTGTGCTTGGTGCTCTATATGCATTACATAGGTAATGGGCATAACCACAGTGGAGGGTAGATATCATTACCCACATTGTCCAGATGAGCAAACCGTCCAGGCCATGCAGCTAGGGAGAGGTAGGCATGTCTGTTCCCCCATGATCCAAGGAAGGGATCAGAGATACAGAATTGTATCTCAAACACAGGCATGTCTGTTCCCCCATGATCCAAGGAAGGGATCAGAGATACAGAATTTAACAGGTATTAGTCAGCTCTATTTAAAATGGGGCCATTGTTAAGAAAGTACTTTGCAGAATGTGGTAGCTGAACAAGGCAAGTGGCAGACCAAGGGAATGAAAATGCAGTGTTGTTGAAACAAGGAGCTTGTGAAAAATGGCTGTTGAATAGTGGGAGGTTGTTCTGGTTTTGTGTAACGAGCCATTAAAAATGAATTAAAAATCCATTCACTCTCATTCCCTAAGGGACTCTGAAAATGAAAGAGACAGCCATCTCTTAGAAATGATTTAGGTAGCATGCAGCCCAGTAAGGGGGGGGGGGCGGTCAAATTAGCTCAGAATTCCCTGCCAGTGTCTGTACTACACGATGAGAGCTCACCAGAACCAGAGTTAATTAGCTAAAAGTATACCATTAACTAGGAGTCTGAGCTCATACCCTCCTATATGTCCATCATTCCTTCCATCCAACCACCACCAGCACCACCCTCATGAGGAGGCCAAGGGCAGAAACAGGTGTGAGCAGATGAAAGATGAAACCATGGCTCCAAAGCCACTAGTGTGAAGCTTCCAGGGGTACTCATCAACACAGAGGCAAATATAAGCTATCTGTTACCTTGGTAATAGATCAAAAGCTCTAACCCAGACAGTCTTGGTGTGGAATCCAGGCTCTGCCACTTACTCTCTGTGTAACCTGAGGCAAGTGGCTAACCCTATGCAGCCTCCAGTGTCCTTATCTGGAAAATGAGACCAGTATCATTCCCTTCACTGCATTGTTGTGAGGATTAGGATTATGTGCCAGGCACATTCTCAGCCCTCGTCATATATTAGGTTCCTGCCATCCTGCTTTGTCTCTGAGAAAACCAGGTCATTTGCCCACCCAAGTAGGAAAATGCCATGTCCCAAGAGGGAGCACGTCACTTCTTTAGCGATGACAACTGGCAGCTCAGAAAATAGAGAGCAGCCTCACAAGGCCTCTCACTGATGTAGAGATGAAAGCCTAGAGCACTCCCTGAGCGCTGGTGCTTGCTCTGTGTGGACATGCATTGACAGCCTCAGCAACGGGAAGATCACAGGCTCATCAAGCCCATTTTGCCTGGTGTGCGATCCTACCCACTTGTCACTTTTCATCTCAGGGTCCGTCTCCACTGGACCTGCCTGTAGGCATGCAAACTCCCCTTCCTTCCACCACTCCTGTCAAGGGGCATCATTCCCTCTTAGGTCTCAGGAGCTGAAAGAGCTCTCAGCCAAACCACTGCAGCTGCCGAACCAAGTGGATTTTCGGGGGAGAAGCAGATATCCCCAGATTGGAACTAGCTACCAGTGCAAGAGACCAAGAGCAGGGATTTGACTAGATTGTAAGATGCCTCAGGGCCACACAACGGTCTGTCCTATTTTTCACTACTATATCTTCAGCACCTGGGACAGTACCCAGCATGTCCCAGATACCCTGTATACAAGGGTGGAGTGGATGGCCCATCATCTAATCCCGTGATCTGGCATTTCTCACAACCTGTCTCCTATTCAACGCTACAAATTACTACACAGTGTCTCTTACGGTCGATGCTCCACGCTCATTGCTGTGGAGGATGCAGGGATGAAGGACACGATGTTCCTGACACTTTCGGTGCAACCAGAGAGATACACATTTATAAGACTACCTTCAGTGAAAGCTGGAATCGCTCTGACTTACACCAGGTTGTAAGTCATTTCACCTATTGTCTCATGGGAATCTCACAGTAACCCAGCAAGGTTGACCTATGATAGAAATGAGTGATTCCCTAACAGGGATGAAGCAGAGGATTACTCTCCATGAAAATTTTTATAAGAGGTACTATTTGAACTGGCTTATTTTTAGTAGGTGAAGCAGGCAACGACCTTTTCAGGCTAAGGATGCAGCATGAGAAGACACAATTAGATAGAAATTGCCTGTCACGTTCCAGGCCTGGGGCAGGGGGGGACGGGGCTGGGGTCTGCAGAGGTTAGCGCTTCAGGTACATGGAGAAGGAGATGGAGACCCAGGCTGGGGTAAGACAATGATGATTTTAACTACTAGGTATGTAAGTTTCTATTGCTGATGTAACGGATTACTACAAATAAAGTGGCTTGAAACAACACAAATGTATTTATTATCTTACAGCTTTGGAGATGAGAAGTCCAAAATGGGTTTCAAAGGCTAAACTCAAGGTGTCGGCAGGGCTGTATTCCTACATTCCTCCTGGAGGCTCTAGGGGAGGATCCGTTTCTTGCCTTTTCCAGCTTCTAGAGGCTGCGTGCATTCCTTGGTTCCTGGTCCCCTTCCATCTTCAAAGCCAGCAATGATTGGTTGAGTCTCACACTGCATCATTCCGACTCTTTCCTCCCTTTTTCCCATTTAAGGATCCTTCTGTTTACACTGGACCCAGCCAGGTAACCCAGGACAATCACTTTATCTTACACTCAACTGATTACAACCTTATTTCCATCTACTATCTTATCTCCCCTTTTCTATGTAATCTAACATATTCAGAGGTTCCAGGAATTAGGACATGGACATCTTTTGGGAGGACACTATTCTGCCTAGCACATCAGGTTCAAGAGTTTCAACTCTACTCAGTAAATAGCACAGAAATGTCTACTGTGCTTGAGCAGGTGAATAATCAGTTGGCACCTGCATTTTGGAAACAAAACTGTCAGGGGTATGAAGGGTGAATCAGTGAAGATGAAAAACAGCGAGTCTGGTGAGAAGGATATTCCAACGGTCCCAATATAGGAGATGAGAGATCTGAACTAAGATAATGGCCGTACAGGAGGAAAGAAAGAAGGGGGGGGGGCGGTGGTGGGAGCCCTACGAAAACTGTTGCTAAAATTTGCAAACAGTATATAACAGAAAAGCACGGAGTCAAAGATGCCTCTGATGTTTCCAAGGAAGTTAATGTGCTTCATTTTAATTCGAAGGCTTGGGCTTGAAATCCAGCTCCAACACTCGAAGGAGGACCATCTCATATGTTCCCACAGTCTAACCCTCATTTCATGCCCCAGCTTGGTGGAATGGGTGTTCAAGTTATTTCCCGGCATCTATGCGTCCTCCCATTGTTGGAAACATGCTCGTGGCCAAACTGCTCCTTCTGCCCCATCTTGTTCTTGCCCATTTGCCTAGGCGACTGAAGGGTCTGTTTGTTACTTCCTGCCCAACTGCCTGAGCTTCTGAGAATCTTCTACCCTCAATTAACATTTCCTGGCCTCATTCACATTTCCGGTTACCTCTTGAGCCCCTTTAGCACACTGCTCGCTTGGATCTCACCTGTGGGCTGCCCAGAGAATTTGACCACGGCAGCCACATGCCAATACCAAACAGATGAAGGGCCATCTCGTTCATGAGGTGGGAAGTGGGGAGGGGGTGTCAATTTCAGTCTCAAGCTCAAGCTCATGGACAAGCACTTGATCAAACCCCAGAGTTCTGGGGCTTCCCTGGTGGCGCAGTGGTTGAGAGTCCGCCTGCCGATGCAGGGGACACGGGTTCGTGCCCCGGTCCGGGAAGATCCCACGTGCCGCGGAGCGGCTGGGCCCGTGAGCCATGGCCGCTGAGCCTGCGCGTCCGGAGCCTGTGCTCCGCAACGGGAGAGGCCACAACAGTGAGAGGCCCGCGTACCGCCAAAAAAAAAAAAAAAAAAACCAGAGTTCTGAATCATACAGGAAAAGGATCATCTACTCAAGCAAGAGAGTACTCATAAATCCCAGACATTAGAGGTAGAAAATATTTAGGGTATGTTCAGGGCCATGCCAGACCCAGAGAAGAATTGCTCCCCTCTGGTCTTTTGCAGTTGCTAGCATTACTCTAGCAGCCAAACCAATATCCCCACTAGGAAGTTATCTGGATTGCCTAAAATAACATAAGCCTGGACTTTGTCTCCACGTAACTCCTCGGAAAGGAGAAACTCCAGTGGCTGATGGTGGATGATTTAAGAGCCCTCTCTCATGTAGCCTAGGACATCATAACAAAGAACACATAATTTACCTGTATGGATTCACTAGCACACATTTGATCATATCTACTTGTCCTTCCTTTGGCTAAGAATCCATGGCCATGGTCCCGAGAAATTTATCTTTCACAAAATATCTCCGTAAAAAGTAAGTTCCTCACATATCTTAGCTTCAGCAAAAGAGTCAGGTCAGGGAGACTTGCCAAGGAAAAGGGGAGCCTGCAGCCTCCTCGTGTGCTGACCCTGGTCTAAACAATCTCCCTCCCACAGACAAGGTGTGCTTGGACATTAAGGCTTCAGTTCTGGGACAGGGACTGCCAGATACAGAAACAGAAATTAGGGACAGATCAGATTCTTGTGCTAGAGGAATAAGGAGCACAGAGAAGCTGGTTGGATTCTGAGACAAAGAGAAGGAGTACAAAATAAGGAGCAGAGGCACGGCATCAAAGTGCCCAGGTGTTCAGCACTGCTTTCGCTTAACCTTGAATGAAGGTTATTCATCCAAATAATCTTGTGCTGAGCATCTACTCTGTATCTGGTTCTGCTGGAGAAGCTGGAAAAGGTTACACATGGTTTTTTTTCTCCAGAGACTCTCAGTCTAACATAAGGGGGGAAAGGCAAGTAAGCAAGTATTTTATTTAATGTGATTTCTAGTGTACTTACTGCACTAACTCAAAAATTTTGTGACTCGTAATTCCATGGTGTAGTAGCTCCTCTCAGTCCAGAATAAAGCGGAAAATCATGGGAAAAATAAAGAGAAATGGCTTTCCATTTTAACAAGGCTGATCAACCTGGGTGGGCACAAGGAACTTTAAACTTGATGTTGAACGTGCTGAATGGAGGCCTTGCTGTATCCCATTGTAGGATTTCTTCCTTAGCTAATTTAGTTGTCCTCAGCATTAATGAGATTGACTGGATAGCCCAAAAGAAACACAAATCCTCCCCCTCTGTCCCCAACAACATGCACGTGTCCTTTTCTCCCTGCCAGCATCCACCGACCCACCCTTCAAGCACCAGCTCAAGTCCCAGCCCCAGCAGAGAGTCATCGCTCCTTACCCCAGTCCAAATTCATCTCTCCATTTCTGGCCAACTTATTTCCCAGTATCTTCCATCCCACATGCTTATCTTACAGTTTGACCTTGACACTCCTCCTATTGAGGGGCAGATGGAGTTCATGTCCCTCCCTTTGAAAGCAGGCATATCTCTGTTACTATAGTGACCAACAGTGAATAGGGTAAGTAGTGCCAAGTGACCTCCATGGTTAGCTGTGCACTCTTAGGACGGTTGCTCTCAAGGTGCCAGTGCCACGTGTGAGGATGCCCAAACCGCACCACAGTAGGGAAGACTGCATGCAGGGGCCACAGTGTTTCAGCTCACAGCCCAATTGAGGATCCAGTAAAGAGTGAGCATCAGTCACCAGCTACGAGGGAAGACAGCTTCAGATGCCTTGCAGCCGCAGCTGTTGAGTCAGCCTCAGCTCTGAATCTTTCCAGCTGAGGTTTCAGACATGGTATACACAGTGCCCAGCCAAAATCCTCAACACACAGAATCATGAACATAATAAAATGTTTTCCTTTTGCACTGCTAAATTTTGGGGCGGTTTGTTATGCAGAAAAAGTACCCAGGACACCATTCATAAAGCACGTGCAGCATTTAAGGCTTACAGTCTTGATGCACGTGGAATTATTTTTCTAATGACTTAATTTATGTAGATCTAATTTCCATAGATAGATGACTGTAAACTCCTTGAGAGAAGAGCTTAAGAACCTATCAGACATCTTCCTACAGGTAGACTAAATACCACCTGCCCTAAAGAGTGTTTATCAAGAAACCACTCAGACCTGCCCCCTCCTTTTGGAACGCCACATCTCAAAGAGGGCACGATCATCCATTCGGCTGCCCAAACCAACCTACTACATCCTGCTATATTCCTCCCCACACCACACGCAAACCACCACCCCCCCCCCCCCCCCCCCCGTTCCCCTGCCCCTAATGTCCGTATCTCACCCTTCCATGCATGGCTACCACTCCTTCCCAAGTTCAAATTCTCATCCTTTCTCATGAGCTCTATTGCGTCTACCTCCTTACTGGTCTCCCCGCCTCTAGTCGCACAAGTCCATCTTCCACAAGGGGCCAGGGTTGCCTTCCTCACACGCAAATATGATCATGTAATTCCTCCAAATCCTCAGTGACTCCCTACTGCCTACAGGGTAGAATCTTAAGTGAGTGGCAAAGCACAAGGGCTTTCAACCTGGCCCCAGCCTAAGTCTCTAGGTCTCTATCCTCATTTCCTGCCACTAGCTCTTCACTTTGGGTTCTACTTTCTGTATTATTCATATGAACCACAGAACCGAGAAAATGATTTCAGGGACTTTTTTCAATTCTCTCCCCAAATGATACATAACCAGGGCATTGTGGCTTAATTTCTCTCTCTCCCTCTTTCTCTCAGTCCTCTTTCAGAACCCTGTCCAGGGTCTAGACCTGCGCTTTCCAATTACCACTACAGCCATTAGCTATGCAGGGTTACTTAAATTTAAAAAAATAAAAATTAAGTACAATTAGTATTAATAGTTCAGTTCTTCAGTCATGCTAGACACATTTCAAGCACTCAACAGTCACAGGTGGCCAGTGGCTACCATACTGCAAAGAGTAGATTATAGAACACCTCCATCATTGCCCAAAGTTCGAGTAAACAGTGCTGGTCTAGAGATTCTCAGCTAAGAGTTGTTCTTCAAACATACTCTGTTCTCACTCGTCCCCTGCTTTTTCCTCACCCAGATTACTGGTATGGTGGAGAGCTAGATTCTCCATGCTTCCCAGGATCCAGGCCCTCTCCCCCTGGGAACAATGTCCCTCTGGGGAAGCGGTTCTCCCCATAATGAGCCATGTGTTTCAGGCGGCATGGACCATATGCACTGACCCATCCTCTTAGTTTAAGGAGTAGGCTCTATTTGGCCTAAGCCAATCATCCATCCCACCCCTATGGCACAGTGATTGGTTACGGGGGAAAAAAACATGTTACCTAACTGGAGCCAATGAAATCCAACATGAGACTTGCTAGGGCTTCTGGGAAAGAGGACCTCTTCCTCCCTCAGGAAACATCATACCAAACCCAGTTCTTTTAATAATGTAGAATAAAGAGATGAGTTATAGAATGGCTACAGGCATTTTGCTCTCTTGAAGGGAGCTCCTGAAGTTGCTGAAGGAAGACAAAGTGGAACCGAGGACGCAGCCAACATTGCACAAGCCAGTAGAAATACTAAGGGAAACTAAGTCCTTGATAATATCATTTGAGCTGCTGGATCAAGCCTGATCTGATGAAGCTATTAACCTTTTACGTTAGATCAGCCAATAAATACTTTTGTTTCAGCCCATACATGCGCTTAACTGTTAAACTTGAAATACTACTCCCATCTTGTAAGCCTCAAATCAAAGTTATCTCCTCCATAGGCCTACCAAGACTCTTCCAGACAGACTCTGTTACTCCTTCTTTTATATGTCCCTCCATGCATCCTAACATTACATCAATGTTTTACTGAGTTGTAATACTGATATTTTATCTTCTTTCTACACTATGAACTATCTGAAAGCAAGTCTTGAGCCTCTTGATCTGTGTTATAAATAAACAAACTAACTAAAATAACTAGCTAACTAAACCCTAACATAACGCTATCTGATACATAATAGATGCTTAAAATATCTGTTAATAAGTAAATATTTATAGGATAAATAGAAGTCTATTGATAAATTTCAGTTAATAATAATGGTAGTAGGAACAGAACTCAACATTCACATCCATTAACACCTTTAATCCTCACAACAATCCTATGAAATGTAACTGCCATTATTGTCATTTCTTACAGGGATGAACCAGAGTCTTACAAAGATTAAATAACTAAGCAAAGTCCCACAACACATAAATGGCAGCGCCTGGTATGTTCTCTCCTCTGAAAAATCTGGCTATTCCCTCCCAAAGTTTTATATTCCACCTCCTTCCTGATTAAGGGTGTCAATTAACTCAGCAATAACAGCACCACTGAAGTTCCCATGGCAGCTTGGCATGTACTAGAACCTCTGCTGGAATCTCCTCAAGGCTAAGTTAAAAGTAAACCCGACAAAATCCTCAAGAGAGAACCACAGAATCAACCTCAAGCCACTCTTTATTCCAAGCTCAGTGGTCAAGGAAGACACAGGAACCTGCAGGTCTGGTTCCATAGCTGTTCAAGCAATCTCAGCTCTTTGGGAGTGAGGACCCGACACTCCTTCCACAGACCCTGTCCGCCTCCCCGCTGTCCCGAAACCCGGGTCCACACCCACGCTTTGCATCACACCCCACCCTCAGTTTCTTATTCCAGGCCACCTACCTGGCAGGGCTCAGGCTCTGGTTTTTCTTCTAAAATTGGAACTTTGACTCAAGAGAGTAGGTTCCATGTGGGTAGGAGGTGAACGGGGGAAAGGGAAGGGACACGCCTGCTATCACTGTCCAGGACACTGAAGGGTCCAAGTGGAGAGTATGTGGCTCCACTCCAAGTTAACACAGAATCATAGCAGAGGGGTCATTCAACCAGCTGGCATGTGTCCAATATCTAAAATGTGTCATGTGCTTCTCAGGCATTGTAGGCATATGGGGGAGGGAGTCCGCTGAGACAGGTGAGTAGGCGGCTGGGAGCGGAAGAATGTATGGGGGTGGGTCAGAGAGACAGAGAGATGCAGATGCAGGTGTATATGTATGTGTGTGTGTGTCTCCTGTGTGTGTGTGTGTGTGTGTGTGTGTGTGTGTGTGAGCGCCTGTGTACAACATATAACACGTAAGGACCTCTCTAAATGGGGCGCACGGACCACGTGAATCAGACTCACCTCAAGAACTTACAAAAGCACAGATTCTGGACCCCACTCTTTATACACTGAGAGTGAGAACTCTGGGAGCTGGGACTGGCCATCTGCATTTTACAGGCCATGCCCATGGCCAAGGCCGCACAGGGCTGAGTCTTTCAGAAATAACAAACCTCCTCCAGGCTTGGGAGCAAAGGACATACACTGCCCCCGAAGACAGGGAGCTGGGTGCACAAAGGTGGGTGCAGAAGTGCTCACCGGAATCTGAGCAATGTGAAATCTTGGGTCCTGGGCTGAAGGCTCGGCTGCCCTGCAGCTCTGACAGCTGGGTGCCCTCTAGGGTTGACCTGTGCCCAGAGGTGGCCTTCCCTGGGCAACTGCCTGGGAGCTGTAGGCTGTTACCAGGGCTCTGTTCCCACACAGACCTGAATTATCTGCGGGAGCCTCCAGAGGGGGGCCAGAGGGCGCGACTGCCTCTGGGGAAATTGGATTTGTTTCTCGAACTCCAGTAACTCAAGACAATCAAGAACTGCGTGAGCAGTCCTTCCAGAAGGTACTGGGGGTCGGGGCCATGGGAAATACCAGAGTAGGGCCAAGGTGATGGGCGCTACACCGCCTCTTGTAATGACTCGCAACGTTTATTCCCAGCCAACCCAGAACAAGGAGGATGAATCTCCCACCTGAACGGCCTTTATGCATCTGAGATCTATGGTTCAGCCAGGAGCCTCCCTTTTTACATATGAGCCTCACTCAAATTCTCCAGTAGCCTCTAATTAATGCAGCTCTGAGCAGCGTGAGGTGCAGCACAAATAAGGCCCCACCCAAGGGTGGGACAGGGGTGTCACACCAGATACCCAGTATGGCAGGATGCAGCCACGGGAGGCCTACAAGCCACCGCTGACAATACATTCCTGTGCTGCAGTGTGGACCCTCCCGAGTAGAGCTCACCTCCACCAGGCAGCCAATGCCTGCACAGGCCCCCCTGGATGCTGAGGAGGATGGAGTTCTCAGGATTAAGTCCTAGGCTCTCCCACAGCCAGTCTGGAGGAGGTAAGCCCGTCAGCACGACATAGCTGTACCCCAGCTCCTAAATCGGGGACTGGCACGAAAGAGGCATTCAACAAACAGGTGTTGGCTGAATGAAGGCAGGAGCAAAGTCACAGGTGGTTAATGAGCTCCTGGGATAGATTCTATTTAACGGAGAACAAATTATCCCAGAGACTAAATGTACAGTAGTCAAAGCCTAAATCACAGAAAGCAAATAGTCCTGGGTTCCAATCCCAGCACCACCACTTCCTGCATGTCCTTGGGCACGTTATTTAGTGCCCAGAGCCTCCTTTTCTGCCTCTGCACAAAGGCATGCGGACCCCATAGGGCTGCCGTGCGGAGCAAAGCAGAAAACTCTCAACCCAGAACCCAGCATCTACCATACAGAAAGAAGTTGGGCAGTGTTAGTTGGCATTAGAATTAACTCCAGAAAGCCCCAGTTCTCTAAAAAGGCAGAGGAGAGAAGCCATTCCAGAGAAACCCTCCAAGTTCAGTGCTGTTCTCCCTGTCATCCAGCGGAGGAAGCTCAGGCTCAGAGAGGCTAAGAAACCTCCCCAGCTCACCCAGCGCAGAGCCAAGATGCAAGTCCACGCAGGACCTCAAGGCCATTGCTCTCTCCTCAACTCAGCGTGGTGTTTAAAAATCTCTGGTAGGACTGGAAGGTGGCCTGAGCAGAAGCCAGGTCCTGCCTGGCCCCATGGGCACAGCTGAGAAACCACTAGCTCACAAACCTCCCTGCACTTGAGTGGACCTGGGGTAGCTGTCATTTCTGTAATGTGAAAACATGCTGTCAGGGAGGGAAAGAGCAAATACAAGAACAAGAAAAACTACGAGCAAAGTAATGAAGCTTGGTTGTCCTTCCTTATATTGCAAAGGATAACCACTGTTGGTCCAAGACCAGAAGCCCTGCTTACAGGCACCAGAGAGAAATAGAGATGCCTGAAAGCAAACAACAGGTGGTGTATAAGGGAAGAACATCAAGTGCCCAGCAGACCATCTTCAGGAGAATTCGAGAAAAGCACATTAACTCATTTCTGAAATGCTGGGATACCATTTGAATTAGTGAAAATTAATTTTGAAGTTATGAAGTGTAAGAATATTCTAAAGAAATGGATATCCTCATATCCTCCTGGCAATACTGTATGCTGGCCCAGGCCTGCCAGAGAGCATGCTTGCCAAATGACAAAGCTATTTATGCCCATAAGCCTGCTAATTCCACTTTGGGTAAGATACTCTTATATTCCAAGGAACTCATTCAAAAAGAAAAAAGAAAAAAGCTACTTGTATGGAAATGTTCATAACACTCACTGCTCTCCGTCACAGGAAAACAAAAAAACAAAAATCAAGCTAAATACCCAATAGCACAGACATATGCAAGCAATCAGTAGCGTATTCTATGATGGATTCCACATTGTTACTACAAATTAAAAACTGAGGACTTCCCTGGTGGCACAGTGGTTGGGAATCTGCCTGCCAATGCAGGGGACACGGGTTCGAGCCCTGGTCCAGGAAGATCCCACATGCCTCAGAGCAACGAAGTCCGTGCGTCACAACTACTGAGCCTGTGCTCTAGAGCCCAAGGGCCACAACTACTGAGCCCGCGTGCCACAACTACTGAAGCCGGCGCACCTACCACCTGTGCTCCGCAACAAGAGAGGCCACCACAATGAGAAGGCCACGCACCGCAACGAAGAGCAGCCCCCACTCGACACAACTAGAGAAAGCCCACATGCAGCAACGAAGACCCAATGCAGCCAAAAATAAGTAAATTAATTAATTTAAAAAAAAAACTGAAACTACATGGTCCATTTTAATACAGGCAGAAAATGTAGAAACATGCTTAAGTTACAAATTAGACCAAAAAGTGTGTTCATGATTATAGCTATATGTAAATATGTATATCCACTGATAAGCTGTTTGGTATTAATGACATTATATCCTATGAAGGTATATGCATAATGAAAAATTATTTTTGTTTTATGTTTTGACTTAGCCTGAGACCTACCTAAAAAAATGTGTGTCTAATATGTAATTGTGGAAATGCCAACATATTCTCCAGAAGTGACAATCAAACAGAATAACATTTTTAAACCAATAATTAGGATCAAGATGAATCTACTTTGAATCTCAATTTCAAATATTTATTTATTTATAGTTAAGTGTGTCCAAGAATGTTATGCTCCAGGATCCCCAGTGACCGAGTTCCCAGTTGTTCTTTGCTACTATGGTTAGCTATTATTAATCCCTGTGGCTTAGCTGACACACTGGCAATAGTCAGGTACACATATCCTTCTATTAGTACTGTTTGTCTGTCCTGCCTCCTCTTTCAGACTCTGCAAGCTTTTTGTGAATAAG
The DNA here is from genome assembly GCF_000442215.2 of Lipotes vexillifer. Classification (NCBI taxonomy): domain Eukaryota; kingdom Metazoa; phylum Chordata; class Mammalia; order Artiodactyla; family Lipotidae; genus Lipotes; species Lipotes vexillifer. The sequence goes on along the minus strand of NW_006798383.1, from coordinate 4,937,662 downwards.
GACTGTGTCTTCCCTCTTCTTCCAAGTGTACCCACAGAAAGTATCTTATAAGTTCTCATTCACGGACTGGAGCTCAATTAGGATTTGATGATGAAGAGAAAGAGAAAAGGAAGAATCATAATTATCAACTGTATTTACAAGCTATAATGATGCTGGGAGACTTCAAACTAGGAGCTAAGCACAAATAATCAACTTGCTGTGCTTTATTTTGGCACATCTTGAAGCAAATAAAATGTTCTCCATATCCATTAATTAATAAGTAGCATCTAGTATATGCCCTAGTGATAGATAAATTAGACCCGATCCTGCCCTCCTCCAGAGTGTTTCACATTTAGTGAGTTACATACATGAACACACAACAGTAATCTAAAGAGAGTGTCTTTGATGGAGGTTATTTAGCAGGAGATGCTGTCAGTGAACAGAGGAGGACAGTCAGGTCAGGCTTCCAGGAGGAGGAGTAATACCTGGGTTGAGTCTTAGAGGATGATTAAGGAGAGGAAGATATGGAGAGAGGGGTTGGCAGAGGAATAGGATGAGGGCAGAATTCCAGGCAAAGGGAAGAATACCTGCAAAGGCAGAGGCATGATGATCAAGAACAAATAGATCTCAAACACAGGGTTTGAGTTAGAGGCAGCTGAGGCTGGGTCATCACAAAAGCCTGGTTTTTGAGGAGGGTCTTCCTCAGTTATTTTGGGTAGTGTATATCCTTAGAATGGGAAAGGAGGGCAGGAAGATGAGAGGGAAGGAATACAGCAAGGGCAAGTGACCCATCTCACTGCAGCTAGGGAGAGAGGTGACTTTCCGAATACCATCTCCAACATAAAAGGAAAGCAGAATCCACTTGCCCAAGACACCACAAAACTCAAAACACCACCACTCCCAATGCAGTGAGGAGCCAGCAACTTGGAAGCTATTCAGACAAGAGAGATTCTAGTGGAGTGTTACATGATTAAGATGGCAGAGAACACATACCAATTTCTACCTGGTAAAGTTGCAAAGTTACTCTGGAATAGAGCGGAAAAAAAAACATCTTGAGTTTTCCTAACTACTTATAGAAACCAAGAAAGAAAAAAAGTTGACTCCCCCAAAATGTACCTTATCAGTGAGACAACTGTTTTCCTGCCAGAAGAAACAGCTTTTAGAATTTCCAAAATGTTCATGACAATGACAGAAGAAAAATACCTTCTCAACAAACCCATCAAAACGCTGTTGTCCTGGTTACTAATTTTGCTTCAGAGATGAATTATTCATCTTTAATGAAATTTCTCCCAACCCAGAGCATCTTCAGTGGAATATTCTCATTTACGGGCATCAGCTCCACCCATGGAGAGAGACCAAGGGCTACAGAAAGGGCCAATGTACCCAACCCTGAAGAGAGGAAAGCCTCCCTACTCCTGGGATGTGTGGTGTGCTCACACCCAATTTACCCTGGAAATGAGCTGATAAGGCCACAGAAATGGGACGCCTCAGGTTCAATCATTTGATAAATATTAATGAAGCCTCTTCTATGTTCCAGCCACTGAGCCAGGTGTGTACAATAAGAATACGTACATATATATTATATGTACAATATATACACATATGATATATAGCATATGTATATACAATATATATACATATATATTAGTACATAAAATATGCTGTCCCTGTCAAAGAAATGAATATATAACTACAAATTGTAAAGACGTTCTCTGAATCAGAGAATAGTAAAGAGGATATCTTTCCCACTGGGGGAGTCAGAAATGTTCTTTCTAAATGGTGAATGAATCATGAGAAGTATCTGGCCATCTGAAGAAGAAAAGAAGGAAAATCACTGCACTCACAGGGAACAGTGGTGAAGACCCTGAGGCTGAAAATACCTTGGAACAGGAACCCAAAAGAAAGTCAGTGAGGCTGGAGGGTGGCAGATAAATGTGAGATGGAGTTGGGAAGGTGGTGAAGCAGGCAGGGGCCTTGTAGGACCCAGAAAAAGAAAACTATCATAAGGATGATTTTGGAGCTAAACACCAAGGGTTGGTGTCTTGGAGTTAGAGGTGGAGGAAACCATGGTGCTATAGAAAAGAAAGAGACGGGCTCTGCTTTCTGTAGATACATACATAAATTCAGATACCCACCGCCCACCTATTACACCCTCATCAACAAGGAAATAGAGGCGGAACTGGCCCACACTTCCTCCGAATACTACTCTGCTTATCAGCAGGCTCTGCCTGCTCCCCTCTTCCAGCTGATTCCCAGGGAGCACCGCAGCGTTGCCCTGCTACCCCCTCACCCAGCCCCTGCCACAGACCACCCACTGGCCTGAGCTTCAGCTGGACCATCAAAGAGAGAAACCTGGTTCCAACCAGAACAGGCTTTGCTGGAGGCTGGGTCTCTCGGGTCCCTATCTTTCCCATCCCACTGTACTAGTACCACCTCATCACTCACCAGAGTATTTCAACATTGGATGTTGTTATTATTTAAGAAAACAAAGCTTTTATTTTTGGAATTGCAAGCTGGGAGTGGAGACAGAAAGTAGAAAGGAAATAATATTTGAGTCAGTGAGGTTTTGTTTATTTGCTATTTTAACTGAAATAATATAACAAAATCTAGGTCAGAGCTTTTTCTACTATCTTGACTGAATCAGTAAAAGAACTGCTAGAGCAAATAAAATCCTGGAATAACTATGGATGGGCCTAACTAGTCAGGAACTGAGCACTGGGCTATCTGCACCGGTTTCCTTTCTTTAACAGGTAAATGCTATCTTTGGAAGCAGGACAACTCTCCAAGGGAAACTGGGAGTCTCCATCTACCCCTCACCCAACCCTTGAAGGTGTCACTGCCAGATTAATCCTTCCTGATACACCCCTCTCGGTGGGCAACTCCCTTGTTCTCAAGATATCAATGGCTTCTCTACCAACCAACTAAGGTCCAGAGCCCTTAGTTTAGAACGCAAGGCCCTCTGATATCCAGCTCCGCATCACCTCCCTGCACCGCTCCCCAAATGAACCTCTGGTCTCCCACCTGACTCCCTACTTCCAAGGCTCTTCCCAGGAGATGCTGTGCTTCGGTCATGCCAGGTCTCCCTCCTCCCCGTTCCATAAGGCTCAGCCTAACTCGCAGTCCCTCTCCAGGGATCCAGTGACTAGGACAGCAAGCACAGATCTAGGTGGATGCTGTGACTCCGCTTTTGAGCTGGGTGACCTCGGGCCAGTTACTGAACCCCCGTAAGCCTCAGTTTCTTCCTCTGTAGACCAAGCATGAGGCCCCTGCCTTTCCAGGCACTTGTGAGGAGTAAATGAGGCAAAGCATTATTTTTCCTTCATGCCTTATATCAAAATCTCTCTCTTCTCAGAAACCAACCTCAACTCCCCCAGGCAGACTCTTTCCTCTTACATACGCATCTGTTACTACAATTACCATGTTGGTAGTAACTGCAGGTCTGACTCCCGGGCTGCTGGGGTCTCTCTGAGAACAGGCATTCTGGCTCTCCATCTTTGTATTCCCAGGAAATGAAGAAATGAATGAATGTGTAAATCACCTGGCCCAGTTCCTAGGGCACAAAATATACCAATGCACATTTTCCCCTCCTATATGGTATCTTAATATGTTGTCTTGTGTTGTAATTATTGTGTGCATGTCTTATCTTTTTCACTGGATTTTAAGTTCATTTGGAGCTACGGGCATGCCTTAGTCACTTTTAAATTTACTTTTTAAGACGCAGACCTCCTAGAGAATGGACTTGAGGACACGGGGAGGGGGAACGGTAAGCTGGGACAAAGTGAGAGAGTGGCATGGACATATATACACTACCAAATGTAAAATAGATAGCTAGTGGGAAGCAGCCTCATAGCACAGGGAGCTCAGCTCGGTGCTTTGTGACCACCTAGAGGGGTGGGATAGGGAGGGTGGGAGGGAGATGCATGAGGGAGGGGATATGGGGATATATGTGTATGTATAGCTGATTCACTTTGTTATAAAGCAGAAACTAACACACCATTGTAAAGCAATTATACTCCAATAAGGATGTTAAAAAAAACCAAAATAGATAAAATAAATAAATAAATTTACATACAGGATAATTAACTTATTCTGGCATACAGTTCTATGAGTTTTGACAAATGCATAAAGTTGTGTAAGTGCCTTAGACATTTTTATTCCCCCTGGGTACTTTATCTCTCTATAAATGTTTACTGAATAAATGAATGAATCACTGAATGATGGAAACAATGAACAAATGCTTGCTGGGAAAGTTTCCACAATAGCCACCCAGATAGGTTTTGAGTCAAAGAAAATTCAAAGAATGAGATTATAACTGCTATAGCATTTTTCTGCAAAGCAATTTCTCAGTAGCTACTGGAAACCTTTAAAAAACTGCTTATACCCTCCAGCCCAGTATTTCCACTTCTAAGACTATATCCAGAGTAAATAATCATATGCCCACAGTGATTTTGGCACCAGGAAGGACATGACAGCACTATTTATAGCAGCAAACCCTCCGAAACAACATATATACCCCACAATAGAGAAATGGTTAATTAAATGGTGATACTTTCATATGATAAGATAAAATCATATCTCCACATCTTTATTTTATAATACTGAATACAATGCGTCATTGTATAGTGTCAAGTGTAAAATACAATCTATAAAACAGTATACGTAATACTAACAAATGTTTTGAAAATATATATGTATAGATGTATATTCTGCATAATGACAATGTTAAATTAAAATTTTTATACTAAGTATTAACTTAATTTTACAAAATTAATGTACACGTATGTTGATATAATCATCCGTGTGCGATAGGCGATTTTTATTTCCTCCATATGTTTTCAGACTTTCAAATTTCTTATGATAGATACTCTTCTTTCTTTTGTAATCAGAAGACAGTTATAAAAATAGAGATGAAAGGCTTTTATTTCTGCTTTAAAAAACTCAAACCTTTATTTCATCTCTAGATGATTCAGTGGTGGCTAAATTTTAACATTCAAGATGTGGCATATGGCTCTGCTTATAGGAGAACATGCTTTCTGTCTGAAGCATGTTCAGAAATAGCCCATCCCACTGGTGGGTGACACATTTCCTGCACACCTACGGGAAGCAGCCCTGTCCCAGAGGGCTGAGGCTTCAACAGTGGTTACATCAGGAGGACGTCAGATAAAGGACACCGGGGAGACTCTGGGACTCACAGAGTAACTTCGCCTTCACCACTAACAGGACCACCACTTTCCTCAACCTCAAGTGCTGGGACTGTGCTTTATTCACTTCTGTATCCCAGCAGGCAGCAGACTAGCAGCCCCGCAACAGATAACCGGATAACCCTTATTACATCAGGATGGGCAAGACATGAGTGAGAGCTGGAAGGTGGAGGAGTGAGGATGTGCTCTGAAACTGTAAAGGAGCCCTGCTTTCTTAGAGAACACACGTGTGGCCAACTGCCTGCAGCAATGGCCCCAACTGTCACACCTCCCTGTACCCAGGTTCATTTCCAGTCGTAACTTGCAGCTTCTCTCATCAAGAGTCAGGGTCTGCTGCTCCAGCCTCTGCATCTGGGGTGGCTTGTGACTTGTCTTGCCCAACAAGAACATGGCAGAAGAAAGGCACTCCAGCCCTGGGCCCAGGCCTCCAGAGGCATCGCATGTTTCTACTTGCTCCTCTAGAACGTTGGCTAACCCCCATGAGAACACCCAGGGTTACCTGTCGCGGCATGAGACTCGTGGCCAGCCACCTGCCCAGGAGCAGAGCCACCCAGCTGACACAGGCATGACAGCAGATGCATCAGGAAGCCCGGCCAAGACCAGAACAGCTGACCAGCCCAACCTGCCAACTCACAGAATCCTAAACCAATTAAATGTTCTCTTAAGCCACTAAGTGCTGGGAGATGAATGACAAATGGACTTTCATTTCAGCTTTTAAATCTCTATTTGTATATCTTAAAGATATTAAAAACTCAGCACAGTTAAAACTCAGCTCAGACACTCTCTCTCCCAGAACCTCTAGGAGTCTGTGATTGTCATGACTATCCTTCCCATTACATGTGACAAAAATCTAGAAGTCATCCTCAAATCCTTCCTTGCCCTCCCCACATTCTTCTATATCCAATGCACCATTAAGTTCTGTTGATTGTGCCACCTAAATACTTCTCAAATCCATTTACTTCTCTCAGTCTTTATCACAAACACTCTTCCAAGTTACCATCAATGCATTTCTGCTGTATGACCTTTGACAAGTCACTTTACTTCTCTGAGCCTCTGTTTCCTTGACTGTAAAATGAAGATAATGCTAGTACCTGCTTCAGAGAGTTGCTCTGTAGATTAAATGAGATAATGTATCTAGGTGCTTAATAGAAGATCTGGCATAAAGTCAGTGCTCAGTAAATGTTTATTTTCTTTAATAATGCACCATGTGGTGCCCATTTATGCTGGGCCTCAGTCTTTTCATCTACTGAGTGTTCCCACCATTTTGATTGTGTGAAGGCAACAGCAAACCATCTTCACCCATGCCTAATTCTCTCTCTTGCCTCCAGGCCTTACAAATGCTTTTCCCTCCAACTGGAATGTTCTATCTCACCATCTATTACAGGTGAACTCCTATTCATCCTTCAAAACCCAAGTCATACATAGATCACAGCAAGATCTTTTTTGACCCACCTTCTACAGTAATAGAAAGAAAAACAAAACTAAACAAATGGGACCTAATGAAACTTAAACGTTTTTGCACAGCAAAGGAAACCATAAACAAGATGAAAAGACAACCCTCAGAATGGGAGAAAATATTTGCAAATGAATCAATGGACAAAGGATTAATCTCCACAATATACAAACAGCTCATGCAGCTCAATATTAAAAAAAAAAAAAAAATCAAAAAACGGGCAAAAGACCTAAATAGACAGTTCTCTGAGAAGACATACAGATGGCCAAGAAGGACAATGAAAATGTGCTCAACATCACTAATTATTAGAGAAATGCAAATCAAAACTACAATGACGTATCACATCACACCGGTCAGAATGTCCATCATCAAAATATCTACAAACAATAAATGCTGGAAAGGGTGTGGAGAAAAGGGAACCCTCTTGCACTGCTGGTGGGAATGGAAATTGATACAGCCACTATGGAGAACAGTATAGAGGTTCCTTAAAAAACTGAAAAGAATTACCATATGACCCAGCAATCCCACTACTGGACATATACCCAGAGAAAACCATAACTCAAAAAGACACATGCACCCCAATGTTCACCGTGGCACTATTTACAATAGCCAGGTCATGGAAGCAACCTAAATGTCCATGGACAGACGAATGGATAAAGAAGATGTGGCACATATATACAATGGAATATTACTCAGCCATAAAAAGGTATGAAATGGGGTTATTTGCAGAGACATGGATGGACCTAGAGACTGTCATACAGAGTGAAATAAGTCAAAAAGAGAAAAACAAATATCATATATTACCGCATATATGTGGAATCTAGAAAAATGGTACAGATGAACCTGTTTGCAAGGCAGAAATAGAGACACAGATGTAGAGAACAAACGTATGGACACCAAGGGGGGAAAGGAGAGGTGGGATGAATTGGGAGACTGGGATTGACACATACACTACTGTGTATAAAACAGATAACTAATGAGAACCTACTGTATAGCACAGGGAGCTCCACTTCGCTGTACAGTATAAACTAACACAACAGTATAAAACAACTATACCCCAATAAAAAAAGAAAACCTTATGTGAAATATATGTAAATTCCCATTTATCTCATGAGATTCTGCACATTTCTTAAGAATAAATTCTTCTGAAATGAAAAAAAAAAGTCATATTTTACCTCCATACTTTCCAGCTCTCCCTGAGCCCCCTGTACAGAGTTAGTCACTCCCTCCAATCAGTCCCTCTTATATGCTATCTCTGCATTCGATACAGGCTTCTACTGAATTGCACATTATCATATCATTATCATTATTCATTTACACCCATCTTTACTTTACTGTTAGCTAGCTGAAGGCAGAGGCCATTTCTTTACATCCTCATCACCTAAAATAGTGCCCAGCACACAGTATGTGCTAAGTAAATGCTTGTTGAATGGATAAGTAAATAAATGAACATCCACTCTCACATCCTCCACCACCTCACAAAAGCAGAACATACCCTGAATCAACAGAACCAAGTTCTTCTGCCTTGGGTGTCTTAGATTTTTCAGTGCCAAAGTAACTGGCACCCATGTGGAAAATATTTGCTGTCACTCTCCCACCCAGATTCCAAATTCCAGTTCAAAGCCAAGTGCCTGTCTCCCTGCCAGGGCAGCCCACAGCTTTGCTGAGAATGTTTCCCTCAGCTCTCCTCTGTGCATAACCTTAGCTGTATTATTTACTACCATGAACACCATAATATGTATTTAAATATGCCATAAAGGTCAGACAACTGAGCCATACCCCTTCCTGGGAATCCATTTCACACCATGGCAGAGTCAGGCCTCCCAGCACTCACTCAAACCCAGATTTGAAGGTAAATTATGAAGGCTTTTTTTTTCTCATGTGAGGATGACCTCATCATGCACCATATTCTATGGAGTAAGAGCTATAAATCCTTCTGTTACATCCTGTTACAAGCTGAGAGAGCAGCAAGTGTTAGGAGCCACGGAATGATTTTAACTTCTGGGCTGTCACCCCCATATTCAGAAAGTTCAATCTCAAGTTTAAGAAGAAAATGAGAGAAGAGTTGGAGAAAAAGCACATGGAGGACAGATGCTGCTTCCCCACCGCCAGCAACCAGAGATGCTCCAGATGTGTGATTCTTAAACTTCCAGCTCCTTCCTCTTCCAGACTAGGCAGCTCTTTCTTGTCCTTGCCATGAGGACTCCAGTTCCGTTCTCTTAAATTTAAAGGCTCAAAGGCCTTTAGAGAAAACTATTAAATGACAGATACTTTCTCCACAGAAACATATATTTCACATAAAATTTTCTACTCAGTAGTAAGGCATCCATGGATTCCCTAAAGCCTCTCCATGGACCAAGAAACTCCCCAAAAGAATTTGTTCTACATTATCCCTCAGCTGAGACTGAAAGAATAAACAGTGGTAGGTTGAAGTCTCCAAACACAAAACAGAGTGACACACAACACACATACACACACACAGCTCTCTCGCTCTCTCTCTCTCTCTCTCTCTCTCTCTCTCTCTCTCTCACACACACACACACACACACACACATATTTTGTGCAGGAAACAGTGAAAAGGTTATTAGCAGGAGGTAGTTTCTTAAAAGCAACAGTCCAGAGTGTCTGAAAATGCTGCCTGTGAATGCACATCATAGGAGATTTTCCCAGAGGCGTTCAGAATACAAGGAGAATAAAAGGTGTGGGATATAGGCTCTGTGGAACCTGCCCTAAAAGCTCCCAAGGTATAGGGCGTTTTCTAGAGTTTGTCAACATCCAACATGGAAAGGGAAACCTAAGCTGGTCTCAACAGCTCCGAGCAAACCTTAATCCCTTAGTTCTCTTCCATACGCTTTCATTATGAAAACCACAGCACACCAAAGACAATTTGGGGAAGAAAAAAAGTCAGCCATAAGCACACTAGCCTCTTACTATTTCTATCCTTATGTTCTTTTCTGATTGGATGAAATGTACACCTTTGTAGAGACTTGTGATCAAGTACATATAACATGTGAGCTACTTTTTCATTTACGCCTAACCTATCATAAATCTATTCCCGCTTTGCCCTAAAATCTTTATAATGATCATTATTGTTATCAGGGAACATACCTTATTATGCTTCCTTTTCTTAAAATGTGACTTTTTATGCATTTAGCATCTTTTCATTTTCAAACAAGTCCTTAGGATAAATTCCAAGGTGTGGTATTACTTAGTCAAAAGCCATGATCAGTGTTGTAGCTTTGGGTACGTCCTGCCATACTGCCTTCCAAAATAGTTGCTCTGATTTACAATGCCACCAGCAAGATTCCTCCAGTTTCACTGCCACTGAAGAGGGTTCTAGAGCTTGCAGCACCATTAGCCACATTTAGAGGCATCATGCAGCTATTACTTGAGTCTACTCTTCATAATCCTACTGTTTTGCTTGTAACTAAGCTTCCCACCCCTCTATGCCTAGACTTACTCTCTGGGCACATAGAAAATTAACTCAGAGGAAACAGTCTAAAATGGTAGAAAGACCTAGTATGAGACTAAGTCATAAACACCTTGTTTAGATTCCTGACGCTGCTAATGACTAGCTTAGGAAGGATCCTTGGCCTCTCTGTGCCTCAGTTCTCTCATCCGGAAGCTAAGGATAACTCCACCTACTTTACAGGAAGTTTAAAAGTGGCAAAAAATAGCATAGCACAGGGAGATCAGCTCGGTGCTTTGTGACCGCCTGGAGGGGTGGGATAGGGAGGGTGGGAGGGAGGGAGACGCAAGCGGGAAGAGATATGGGAACATATGTATATATATGGCTGATTCATTTTGTTGTGAAGCTGAAACTAACACACCATTGTCAAGTAATTATACTCCAATAAAGATGTTAAAATAAAAAAAAAAAGTGTTAAAAATGGGGCTTCCCTGGTGGCGCAGTGATTGAGAGTCCGCCTGCCGATGCAGGGGACACGGGTTCGTGCCCCGGTCCGGGAAGATCCCACATGCCGCAGAGCGGCTGGGCCCGTGAGCCACGGCCGCTGAGCCTGCGCGTCCGGAGCCTGTGCTCCGCAACGGGAGAGGCCACAACAGTGAGAGGCCAGCGTATAGCGAAAAAAAAAAAAAAAAAAAAAAAGTGGCAAAAATGTTCACAACATCTTTCCCAACCGCCACTCCCACTTCATGCCCTTTATAATACAGGCTGAGGTCATCTGTAGGAAGACAAGCAGGGTATCTGAGATAGAGGTTTTTTAAAAAGGTCTGAAATTTACTCATGAAAAAGAGAGTGGGGGAAAAAGGAAGAAAAGAATAAATGGTGAGAAGGAAGGACCATGAGGAAGAGAAAGACGTCTGTGCAAAAGGCTGTAGAGGTGTGAAGAGGGGGACCCTGGGCTGCAGAGCGACGAATGAAGGCCATGAGAAGGTTGGAGAGCAATGGGAACAGAGCATCAGCAAACAGGGAAGGGGATGGAAGAAGGGACGCCGTGCTCATTCATTGTATCAGGTCCCTCCTCATCACTCCCTGCCCCCAATTCCACCCTACGGAAGGAAGCGACTGTGACTGGTCTCTGTCTTAGAGCCTTCTCAGCTCCTACCACCCCCTACTCCCTGCTGCCTCCAAGAGAAGTCCTACCCCCCTAGGGTGACTCGTTAGCCCCACGTCAAAATTCCTGAAATGGACCACAACTCACCATCCGTATCAATGTCTCCTAGCCAAAACTATTGGGTTGGTCAAAAAGTTCATTAGGAACTTTTCGGGTTCGGAAAACCCGAACGAACTTTTTGGCCAACCCAATACTTTGAAACAACGTGGAACATTGAGATTTTCTGATTATCCCTTGCATTTTCCCCTTCTGAGCCTTTGCTCGTTCGTGTTCCTTTTTTTTTTTAAATTTATGGCTGCTTTGGGTCTTCGTTGCTGCACGCGGGCTTTCTCTAGTTGCGGCGAGCAGGGGCTTCGCTGCAGTCTGCAGGTTTCTCATTGCGGTGGCTTCTTCTGTTGCACAGCACGGGCTCTAGGCACGCGGGCTTCAGTAGCTGTGGCACACGGGCTCAGCAGTTGTGGCTCGCGGGCTCTAGAGCGCAGGCATAGTAGTTGTGGCGCATGGGCTTAGCTGCTCCGCAGCATGTGGGATCTTCCCGGACCAGGGCTTGAACCCGTGTCTTCTGCATTGGCAGGCGGACTCTCAACCACTGCACCACCAGGGGAGTCCCTCATGCTCCTTCTTGATATGGCTCCTCTTCCACGAAGCTTTCCCCAGATTTTCTCATTGGAATTACTCTCTTCGTCCTCTGTGCTCTCAGGACAATTTTATTTCTATCTCTTCTATGGTCAAGTCACATTCTGGTTGTATTAGGTCTGTGTGTACATGTCTTTTTCCTTCTAATCAAGGGTAAGAAACTGAAGTGCAGGGACCGAGGTTTGTAGCCCCCTGGTGACTCACACAGAGGAGGTACTCATTGGGTGGGCTTATCGGAAAACTGAATTAGTTCCACGCAGCACCTGAGAACCAGCTAGGGGTGACACTCAGCATTTGTCTCCCCCTCTTTGTCTACTTATCTAAACACTGCTTATCTGAATGTATGAATAAATCAGTGCACAAATGAATGAATGAAACTTCAGAGTGTCTAGGGTCAGGCCTTTCCTAAGGGCCACGAGAAGCTCACACCTACCAGTCAGTCCATTTCTCGTAGAAATCAAGTAAGTTTGCCCAGTTCATATGATTTGGCCGCTATTCTGGTTTCAGGAAGTGATAACAGTTGTTCAAATCTTATCCTATCTCTACCAGGACTTTGTTAACATCTGAAGATTGAATATCAACTTTTAAAATAAATGCATTACTATCCCACTTTCCGTGATGCAGCTCATGGAAAGGGAGTACACTAAGCTGCACATTATGTTGTTAATTATGTGACAACAGTAGAGTCACTTCCTCTGTTTTCACCTCTGTATCGACATCTGTATAATGCACATAAGCATGCCCACCCTGCCCACTTCCAGAGCTATAAGATTGTACAAAATGATGTGAGTGAGGCGACCTTACAAAAGTATCAGGTACGAAACTGGAGGAAGGAAAACTGACATTTACTTTGAGCCCTTCTTACGAAGCAAGGATCATGAAAGAAACTTTCAACAGCGTGTTTCATCCTCTCTACAGTCCATATTACCAAGAGTTTATGTACATGAAGGGTGATTCTGAAAGAACTGAGTTCAAATCCTGATTCTGCCACTTAGCAGTTGTGTGGTCTTGGGCTAGGTGCTCTGACCTTTCATCACCTGTATCCTCATCTTTAAACTGAGAATGATGAAAATTCCTACCTTCCAGGTGCTTGTTAGAATCAAATGAGATGCTCCATGTGGGGGCAGGGGGTAAGCCGTGGAAACTGTAAAGCACTAAGCAACTTCAAGGTATCATTACTAAAATAGCAGAACCCTTTACCCTAACAAGGTAACCAGATAACTGGAGGTAAATGGGTGAGGTATACCCACCAACTTGGGAACTGACATCCCAAAGCAGTTGCTTGGCATTGATTTGGGTCATAGCGTTGGCTGGTAAACAATGACATAATGGTTCTTTCTGTAGAGTTTAAAACAGGCTTTAGCTGGGAGTGTTAGAGAAGATGTCTGTGACAGCAGTAAATTTAGTCAAGGAGGGAGACCTTGAGCCCTGGAAGAGGCAGAGGACTCTCCAAAGTAGAGCTGGAGGAGACGAGGATCAGGAAAAAAATACTGCCTTTCAAGAAATCCAGAAGCAAAAATGAGGTCGCTCACCTGCAGTAAGAGCTTGAGTGAGTAAATGAGCCTGGGGACTCACACAGGCACATAAATGCATTCCTTATAAACAGCGACCCACAGACACCCAGGAAGGGAGAGAGGTGATAAGGTAGAGGGAGAACAGTGCCAGTAATGGGTAATGCAGAGGATTATAAAAAGTGCTTACTGCAGAGGTTTTCAAAGATAATTTAGCCCAGGAAATCTTTCTTTAAAAGAAATTGTGAAAATCCGCATGCATTTTACTTGTGTAAAACAAGTAAAATCAAGATGGAAGTAGCTGAGGAGAGGTTTGGAGCCTGAATGTTCAACCCCACAGCTTCTCTGTTCCCCTTTATGTAGCTTCTGAGAGGAATCTGAGGCCCCCTAAGGGATGTGACAGCAGAATTAGAAGGCCATCGCCTGAATAAGGAATGAGATCTGTAACTTTCTTCCTTTTAGAACTGGAACCCCTCATGCCACATTTTAGCCTTTATCCTGCCGGAAACTTCATTTCCCTGCTTGCCTTGCAGCTAGAGGTGATCATGAGACTAAGATTTCTATTTTTTTATTTTTTTTATTTTTTTGCCAAGGGAATGAGAGTGGAAGTGATGTGTGCAATTTCTGAGTCACTTCCTTAAAAAGAAATTGACTGTTCTCTTCCTCACACCATATGGACATGACAGTAACTAGCTTCAACCACGTGGAAAAGACAAACTGAGAGACCAGTAGAGCAACAAGATGGAAGGAGCCTGGGTCCCTAGGTGATCTTGTGGAGCAGAGTCACCTCCCCTCCGTGAACCAACAACCAACACCTGGACATGGGAGAGAGAAATCTGTTGTTTGAGCCTCAGCACTCTGGATATCATGGTTAACAGATGCCTACAACCTAACTAACCAGATCTGCAGGAGGG
>NW_006798383.1:4921907-4923381 GCF_000442215.2 Lipotes vexillifer | reverse complement strand
GGGAAAGAGAAAGAGTGGGAAAAATTCAGCTTGGTGCCTCCTAAGCCCCTCCAAGATCTTCTCTGAGCACATGACTCCCAGCCCTAACACCAGGATGGTGACCTCTTTGACCTTCAGAATTTGTCAGCAGCTTTGAATGGTAGGAGATTCTGTTTATGCTCCATTTTTTCAGGGAAAAGGATTCTGTAGATGCTCAGTAGATCCCGACAGGATCCTTAGACCAGACTATGACAGCACAGAGTTCCTTTCCTCTCTTTGCTTTTGCTCAGGGCCTCAGAGCTGGAACTAGGATTTCACAGTCCTGCTTGCTTCATCCTGACAATGCTTCTTCCGGGCTATTCCCAGGATGAGCCATTGCTTCCTGGGGGAAACCACAGCCTAGTATCTAGTTCTTTAAATCCCAAAGAGATCTATCAGCTCAGACTGAAAACTGCTAGCTCAATTCAAAGAACTATTACAAGATGTTGAGAAAGCCTTTAAAGTTTTATCTCTGTTGAGGCTGTTTTTCAGTTTTTCTTCTTTTCTATTTTCTTATCTTGGATGATTCCATTTTAAAATAGAGGCAGAATAAGGCGATTTTAGGTCCTCCGTCCCCATCACCTGACAGGCTCACCATCTCTTGGCTTCAGGGATCCAGAATCTTTGTGAAACCATTTTTAAAGACTAGGTCATTACTGAAAATGATGATGCTGAGGTGTATAAAAGAAAGGTAATACCTTGGAATATAAGAGTAATCACTACATCTAATTACCAAGAAGAATGATTCACCCAAATATTTAAAATGTCTTTAAATATAATAAAGTGAAAGAGAGAATGTGAGCAATTGCTTAGTGAGCTGGCAATGGGAAGTAGATCTCAGAAAATACAATTCCCATTTTAGCATCAAAGAAGCCAGGATCTTTCAAAATCATTGTAAGTTCTATTCTTAACAGTGTTTAAACTTAAGACCTTCAGAAGTGGTAAAACTTTTGAATTTTTTAAGGGGATCTGAAGCTCACCCTTGCCATGTACCACAATGACTCTGTAAGCTTCTACATATCTGTAAATTCATGTACAATTTTGGTATTAGAACTAACTGAATCCCTCAATGCTTTAGTTCCTCCTTTCAGGCTCTGCTTCAAAATAGGCATGACCAGATGGAAGTTCTAAGATGTAAAAATTAGGTTCACAACAGATTTGTATCTTACCCTCAAAGATTCCCTCTGTGCTGCAAGACAATACATAATTCATTCATTCACACACTCGTGTTTATGGCAGCGTGACAGCATAAAAGGGATATTCATGCCGACAGAGTCAGGGGTGATACTTTTCACCCTCAGAATTACATTAAAAGGTAGGCATTTTTACTTTCATTTTACGAATGAGGAAATTATGGCTTGAAAAGGTTAATTCTTCCAAGGTCAAAATCAAAGATCTGTCAGGTTGCAGAGCTTGTCCACTGCCCTACACTGTCTCCCTCCATGGGAGTAGGGAA
>NW_006798383.1:4917669-4921883 GCF_000442215.2 Lipotes vexillifer | reverse complement strand
AGGGAAAGTGGAAAAAGAATAACACAACTTGCTGTGCCCTAATTGAAGCTTCATATGAGACAGGCCCTCTTAATTCCCCCATGGTTACAGATGAGGAAGTCTGGGAAGACAGGTTAAGTGACTTCCCAAGGTGACACCAACAAGCGGCCAAAATAGAATTTGAACCCAGGACATCTGACTGTGCCCCTCACCACTACATTAAAGCTGCCTTGATATGCTAAAGGAAGTGAAAAAGACACGAATGGGGTGGGGGGGGGGGGGCGGGGGGAGAGGCAATAAAATATTCACTAAGTTCTAAAATTAGAGGAAGCAGAAATCAGTCCTGGCTAGCTGAATCAGGGAATGCTTCACAGAAAAGGTGCTTTTTGAAACCAGAGGCATAAGGGGATGATTAGCCCAGCCATGAGGGGAACCAGGACTGAGGAAGGAAATTTATATGCTCCGGTTCTTTCAGTGAGTAACTCGGTCTAACCCCAAAGACCATAGTTTACAGTCCCTCTTGGTTTTGTACATTCATTGGGTTTAGACAAATGTGTAATTACCTGCATCCGCCATTGTAGTGTCATACAGAATTCCTTCACTGCCCTAAAAATCTTTTGTTCTTCCCTCCTCCTTAACTCCGGGCAACTACTGATCTTTTTATTGTCTCCAGTTTTGCCTTTTCCAAACCGCCATATAGTTGGAATCATACAGTATGTAGTCTTTTCAGACTGGCTATTTTCACTTAGTAATATGCATTTTAGTTTCCTCTATGTCTTTTCATAGCGTGGTAGTTCATTTCCTCTTAATGCCAAATAACACTCCATTGTATGGATGTACCACAGTTTTTTTCTCCATTTACCTCCTAAAGGACATCTTGGTTGCTTCCAAGTTTTGGCAGTTACGAACAAAGCTGCTATAAACATCCATATGCAGGGTTCTGTGTGGACATATGTTTTGAACTCATTTGGTTAAATACCAAGAAGCATGATTGCTGGATCGTATGGTGAGAGTACGTTTAGTTTTGTAAGAAGCTGCCAAACTGTTTTCCGAAGAGGCTGTACCACTTTGCACCCCCACCAGCAATGAATGAGAGTTCCAGTTGCTCCACATCCTTGACAGCATTTGGTCTTGTCAGTGTTTTGGATTTCCGTCATTCTCATAGGTGTGTAGTGGTATCAAAGTTGCATTTTTAAAAAGAGCTTCCCTGTGATTCACATGCAGATGGCTCAAGGTGTTGAGAAACATGGAATTTATAGAAAAAGAAACCCTTACCATCTGCTTGCAGTTTCTTATATGAAGGTTACGAGGGCTGATACTCAACTGGTACAGCCACACCAGTTAAAATACTTACATACTTTCAGGTCCCTTAGTTAAAAAGCTATTGCTCCAAGCTCCCCATTTGTCCCACCATCCAGATATGCTGCTTAGACCTTCCAGCTTTTCTCACATCCTATACCTAAGTAACTAAGGTTTGGCATGAGAGGACCTCTGAGATCCCACTTCAGCTACAGCGAGGGTCCTTTCTGATTGGGCAGAATCCAGTCCTTCCCTGATTATTAAATATTTTGAATATCATCCATGGGATTGCCCCATGAGATTACATACTGTTCCCCAAACTTTCCTGATGAGCATAAGCACCAGCTGAGCTTGGTAGAGAGCTGATAAGGCCTGGCCCTCAGAAATGCTGATTCAACAGATCTGAGTTGAGGTCCAGGAACCTACCTGTGTATGTGGGTTTTTTGGTTTTCTTTCTTAAAAACACCCCAGATGATTTCTTTTTTGCAATCTCCCAAGGTGATTCTTATCTTTTGGGAGAGTTTTACAATTAAAAGTGGGGAGGGGCATAGTTCCACCCAGGCTACAAAAAGGCAACTAAGTCCAAAATGCATGGTCCTTGGAGGTAGAGACATTAGCTGGAGATATGAAATTCAAATCTTTGTCCCACCTTGCTTACTGTGTGGCTTGCTTACTGTGTGACTTTGGGCAATTAATTTTAACCTCTCTGAAGCTACAGTTTGATATAAAGACTAGGTGAAATAAATGCATGTGGCACATAGGAATTAGTCAAATGGTTACAGCCAATAATGTAGAAATGCAACACATTTACAGACGCACTATTTTTTTCAAACACTAAGGCTTGATTCAGAGCTTTTTCAGAGCAGCAAAATTGGCCAAGGTTGGCTTAGCAAACCACTCGGTTCCATCAAACCAATGACAGATGTGGCTCCTTTGATCTTATTTATTTGGTGGGCATCCAATCTACACCAATATTCGTTGCTTAAAAAAAAATGGGGGGAAAAAAGCACTTTTAACTCCATTTTGGGTTGGAAAACATTTACCTCAATCATTGTCATTAGTCACTAAAGGTTTCATTTTACAGACCTCTTACCTAGGCTATTTATTCTTCTCTCCCTATTTCTTGCAGCAGCAAATATTCTTGGCCCAGCCTCTTGCTTCGTTCTAGACTGGGGAGAGAAAAAAATGGGTAATGCCTCCTTTCAAGGAATTTTACCTCTTCTGAAAGCAGAATGATTCTTGGGAATCTCAGCCCATCCCATGTCATTAGGGATGCCACCTTGTCATAAGTGCTAGGCTGCAAAGAGTAGAGAAATGGGCAGATAATGAAATTACTGAACACTCAAAGTGTCAGAGACTGACAGGCTGAGGCCATCCATCACCGATTATATGAGGCATTAACATGCTGCTTCCTTATCCAGCGACAAAGACGGCAACAAGAATAGTAAACAGTCTGGAGTGGATCTGCACGAGAAACCAATAATTTAATGAACTGACAACGAGCCAATACCCTGAGAGGATGGGCTGCCTCTGGCCCTGAATTTGTTTTACACCCAGGCACCTGCCCCTTGAATGATACAAAATGGCAATATTTCCTAAAGTTCAATTCTACAGGCACCACCTTCTTTGCAAGCTACATCTGTGTAACACCTGTGCCAAATGTATTTCTTTAGATTGGCTCTTCTTTTTACTAAAATTAATTGATTTTGAAATAAAACTTTGCATTACTACCAAAATGGAAAGTCAGTATCACCTGCTATAAATGCAGAGTAATCATGAAAATAATTACAAAGCAGAGAAAACATGGCCATTAAAGTCTAGTCAATACCGTCCCCTGCTGTGGGCTCTGAGCCTGAAGCCTGCCCTTTCTTTGTTAAAATAGGAGATTATCAAGTGTTAGAAAGGTGTCAAAGACACACTAGCCCCAAACTGAGATTTTCTTCTTGATATCCTAAAGGGATTAAAAGCAAACTGAGAAAGGATTAATTATCTCACCAAATGAACCAATGTTACTTACTGCCACATCCATGTACTAGATGAACTCTTACAAGTCTCACACTCTGGGAAATACTGTTAAGAGCTTTGCCTACAGAAAGCATAGCACTGTCAGGCTTTTCACAAATACACAACAAACTATGGAAATCGCAGGCCCTACTAAATCCAAATCTGCGAAAACAACTGTGTTCCACCCTGGTAAAAGGTAGACAACTAATGGAAGCCCTCTTCAAGGACTTTTCAATGAAACATCTTAGAAGTGAAGATCTGGTCCTCCTTTTGATCCTACAGAGAAGGTTCAGTCAAAACCACACCACTGGGCTTCCCGCAGTGATTGAGAGTCCGCCTGCCGATGCAGGGGACACGGGTTCGTGCCCCGGTCCGGGAAGGTCCCACATGCCGCAGAGCGGCTGGGCCCGTGAGCCACGGCCGCTGAGCCTGCGCGTCCGGAGCCTGTGCTCCGCAACGGGAGAGGCCACAACAGTGAGAGGCCCGGGGACCGCAAAAAAACAAACAAACAAAAAACAAACAAACAAAAAAAAAACCACCACTGCTCAGGATGGTTCCCAGTCCAAAGCAGGGCCAGGTCTGGCTGTTGGCCTGGCTACTGGGCACATAATTCTCATTACAGATAAAACCAAAGTTGATAACTAGAGTCTTGAATCAGGAAGCCACGATCAAAGAGGGGTCACAGTGCAGCTAGGACTTGGAATTAGTCAAATCCATAGTAATCAAATTAGTTTGCACCAAAGACTAAGCAGCACCATGGACAGCTCCTCACTGATTAAAACAGGATAACTGGAGTTATTCAGTTCCCAGCAGAATTGGTCTTTTCTGACTCCCACCAAGTCTAAACTAATGGTTCCAACAGGAGAGCTACTGGCCCTTAGGGGGCATTTTGAAAATTTGGTGGGACAGGGCAATCCTGGATTGAGTGGACA
>NW_006798383.1:4902428-4917524 GCF_000442215.2 Lipotes vexillifer | reverse complement strand
AATGCTAATCTTTCCATACTGTGTTGTACCATGGAAAATCATCTCACATCCCTGGGTAGAAAACCCACCACCAGACATTCTTCTGGGGAAGAACCTGTTTGTCATTAACCAAGCCTAGAGCCTAAATTCATTTTATCTATAAGCAGAAAATATTTTTGCACAGTACTAACAGACTGAATTTTCTAGGTATACAGCTACCATACAGGTTGAGGGAAGATTGCCTTTTGTTTTATAAAGAACTTTACCAAATTATTCACCATTTTTTAAAAAATACCACATAATAAATGGAAGCACCATTTACAGTGTTTGAATTTCCAATACCACACACCTGTGTCAGTCTGCTTTTGTAACTATCTCACTCGGGGTAATTCTATGTACAGGAGTAGTAAGCATCTGACGACTTCCTTGTACCTTCCAGCATAGTCACACCTTAGCATTCAGTGAAATACACACTGTTTTGTTATAAATTACTCTCCATTTGTTTCTCCTTTATATCAGAGTTAGGGCATTATGTTGATTTTAATTGTGTTTGTAGGCAGGTTACATTTTCTCTGATTTTCATTTCAGCACTGTAAAGTGAGGATTTCAAAATATTTGTTACAAAAGGGAAAACTAGGTCTGATATGCCTGAGAGTGCTGTTCTCAGACATCAGGCCCACTGTGGTGTGTCATAATCATCTCCATATCCCCCACTGAGTCCATCGAGGGCCTTCCTTAGGGTCCTAATCCTCTCTAAGCCTTATGTGGGTGTTGGGCTATGACATCCGGAAGGACAGTGTATTTGCCAGGGAATTCAACTCCAGCAAGGCCCTGTTACCACAGCAGTCTCCTTGTCCTGACGGCAAAACCTGAATAAGATACGTAGGTATGTATTGTCTGCTGAAGTAACTTTCCAAATCTTTTCCTCTTCAACTATGCTGGATAATAATCAATGACCAGCCCCCAACAGCCTCCTGTCTCTCCCTCTCTCTCTCTCTCTCTCTCTCTCTCACACACACACACACACACACACACACAATCTGCCTTGACACCCCTCCTTGAACTTTTGTTTGAATCCTTCTGATGGGGGCTCTTTTGGTCAACTTTCCCTGGACTCCTGTAGCTTTTTCTCCTCTGGGCTCCTGAAGGACTCTCCACCCCATACCACAGGCATCTGTTCTGAGCCCCAGAGCTCGCTTTATGACTATTTATCTTCCCATCTACAGCAGCCACTTGGCTTTTCATCACTTTGGCTTCATGATAGAAAACGTCCCAACCGTCAACCCTTGGAGGAAAACCGGCGTACGGGGGAATATCGCACGCTTCACTCCAGAGAGCTGATGAGCAATACATGTGCAACGTTTCCCAAACCGAAAACCTGGACACAAAATCTGACAAAAATATGGGTATGAAGTCTGACAACAGAACAAAGTATCTGGAATCGTGACTTCCAGAAATTCAGGGATGAATGATCCTGATAGGGAGGTCTCAGAAGTCTTCAGACGGAGCTGCATGTTACTTTCTTATGGCCTGGAAACTGAGGCGAGACAAAGGCCCAGTCCTTGCATTTCTAACACTCTGTGGGCATCTTCAGCTTTGTCATCACTGACCTGCCTCACACCACCCCTTAAATTTTGGTCACTGCCAGAGTTCCACCTTCAACCCTCCCTCTCTCTCCTCCACATTCTATTCCTGGGAAATTTAGTCCACTCTTACAGCTTCATTACCACCTAACTGCCAACGGACCCAAAAATTCCCTCTCCCATCCAGAACTCCTTCCTGGTCTTCAGTCCTGTACATCCAACTGCCTCCTAGAAAAACTCCAACCTTTTGAACTACTGGTACGTCAATCATAATATGTCAAAATCACACACGTCCTCCTTCCCTCCCCTCTGCTAAAGAAACTCCCTGTTCCTGTCTGTGTTCCTGTCTGAGTTAATGGTGTCAGCATGAATCTAAAAGCCATATTACTGATCTAATTCTTCCCTAAACTCATTCAATCATTGCTAAGTCCTAACGCTACCTTTGCAATGATAACTTGTTATCACATCCTCCGTGTTCCCACAATTTCCGTCCAGATTTTTACCATCTTTTACCTGGAACACTGTAATACCATGGACTTTAACTGATTCCTCTTCCTTCTCACAGCCTCCCACCACCTCCCAACCTTCTAACAAGGATGTCCTAATAAAATATATTGTCAAAGCTCATACTTAGCTCATCAAGCATTCAAAGGTCACCTGTGGTGCAGAATCCAAATTCCTAAACACAGCCCTCCATTACTGTTCCCTTTCAATCAGGAAAGACCAGAAGCACTTGAGTCAGGCAGAGCTGAGACTGAATAACAGGTTCACAGATCACTGGCTCTGTGATCTTGGGCAAGAGTGAGAGTGCAGACTCATTCTTTTAATTACCTTAATTGTAGAGTCTGTGTATACTGTACATAGAGTTCAACTCCCTATTCAGCCACTGTACGTAAAAAAAAATTCACCCGTATGAGATGGGGTTATGGTATCTGACATTCAAGGTAACTCACTTCTAAAGTGATAGGAATCTCTTTTTCCTCAAAAATGGAGATAATGACAATGTTTATCACAAGTTTGTTGTGAGGATTAAAATGAGAAAGAATATAAGTAGATGTACATATATATTATGTAATACATATGTTTATATATATACATGTTACATATGTACACATATGCATTTCTATATAAATATATTTATAAATACATCATATATAAGCATATGTATATACATTTTATATATAAATATATTCCAGCACAAGTTCCAGGGCTCCTCCCCTCATTTGCCCTAACATGATACTGACACAATGAAACTCCTTATTAAGAGATAAAACTTGGGAAATCAATGATCCAAAAATCATTCAGTTCCAAAGTAGGGACATAGCTACCGTGGAAGACCCAAGGAGCCCACAATCTACCTGAAGGTAGAATAATTGAAAAAAAGAATGATAATGCACAACCTACAGAAATGTAGGAGTTTAGAGAAGGTAGGGTCATGTAAATCAGAGTCATTAAAAGTTTCATGAAGAAGGCTGCTTCTAGGGCTTCCCTGGTGGCGCAGTGGTTGAGAGTCCGCCTGCCGATGCAGGGGACACGGGTTCGTGCCCCGGTCCGGGAAGATCCCACATGCAGCGGAGCGGCTGGGCCCGTGAGCCATGGCCGCTGAGCCTGCGCGTCCGGAGCCTGTGCTTCGCAACGGGAGAGGCCACAGCAGTGAGAGGCCCGCGTACGGCAAAACAAATAAAGAAGAAAAAAGAAGGCTGCTTCTGAATAATCTTCTTTGGAAGGAAGTAATAGGTGTGAGGAAGAACTGTAGCCATCTTGGAACCAAGAATATTTAGAAGTTCACTTTCCAAAGCAGGAAATGTTGCAAAGACCATAGCATTAAACATCCACTGCATTTCTTCTAACTGCCAGGAAGAGCACAAATGCTATGAGCAATCCAAGGGGAATAAAATACTCATTGCCTTCAAGGACCAAATGGTCTTCGGTAGTCATTAACATGCTTAACTAGTGAAGCAAAACGGAATGGGATGCAGTCAAAAAGAGGAACCAACCACATGCCACAGGAGGATGAGACTATAGGTAGCGTCAAGCTGCACTGGATAAACAGGCAGCCCCAGGAGCGTGAGCTTGGAGGTCCCATCATACGTTCTCCATCTTTTTCCTACCAAGCTCTATTGCCCAGATAACCCTAACAGGATAGGCCCATGATGTTTTAGGATAACTCTGACTTTCTTGGTCCCTGAGGTTTTAACTCAGACCAGAACCACCCCCAAAACATGAGCTTCTCGTTGCAGAAAATGTAGACACTTGTCCAGGCTTCTCTCTACACTTATGACTCCAATCTACTCCCCCCACCTTCTTTCTGATTTGATTCCCAAACAGAAATATAACAACTCTAGTCTCAGCAAAAGATTTTAATTACTGGCTTTGTTATGGAGAGAAGTGTGGAAAATATAAATATCTGTTGTGACCACAGCCACCAAAAGACTCCCAATTTGGAAAGATGTTCAGTTTCCCCAGAGTTTCAGAGAACTCCAGATGATCCACTAGGTATCAACGGAAGAGCTTATCTGCTTATGAATGAAGAGAGGGACTCAGGAGATGCTCTGGAGCCTGTGTGCCTGTGGCTGCTCCAGCTCCAGACCCTCTCAGAGAGGCATGGGCACCCCTCTAAGTCTTGCTGTGTCACCCAGGCACAGCAGCCAGAGTTCAAAGTCTTAAACACCAACACTCTCACACTCCAAGTTGAAGGCCAAAGGGGTGGCTTTAGAGTCAGTCCCTGAGGAGCCTGAGTTTCAACTGAATGAGGTGCCTTAATCAAAAAGAATGTTCACAAAATGGCCACCCTGTATACCGTGGCTCACCACTGGGGGAGATCTCTCCTGAATGGTTTTGACCCTTAAACTCCTCTGAGCCTCTTTTAAGTCACCTGTTAAATGGAGACGATATCCTCCTGGCATAAAGGTAAGGGGCTGAATCAGACGGCTTCCTGAGGTTATCTTCTAGTTCCAACTCAGCTGCATAGCTACCAGGAAAAGGGAAGGCTGGAGTTTGGCAAGGGACGGATTAAAGCTACGTTTGGACAGACATAGGTCTGTTTGCAAGGCTCTGAGTCCACACTGCTTCCAGGAGTCTACAGACATATGCAGAGTGACCAGTTAAAGAGGATCCACCTGCCCCAGGCTCAGCCTTCTCACTCCACCACCAGCTTCCTCCTTGGTTCACGAAATCCTTTCTTAGCCTTTTTCAGACATACCTACCATTCCACTGGCCTTGCTTTGAATAGCTCATGCATGTTCTTTCTTTAGCTCTCAGTGCACCCTGAGTTGTATTCCCAACTTTGGAAGGTTAGGGCTACCTCCAGGCTCTCCCAGCCCTACTTATTCATCTATGAGATGACCGGCCAAGAAAACGATGCTGTTTGTAGACTACAAAATCAAGCAAGAAAAGAGTCTCCTGAGTTTCCATATTTATGCAAACTAGGAATGTCATCTTATGAAGGTCAAGTAGTCATAG
Source organism: Lipotes vexillifer (assembly GCF_000442215.2). Taxonomy (NCBI): domain Eukaryota; kingdom Metazoa; phylum Chordata; class Mammalia; order Artiodactyla; family Lipotidae; genus Lipotes; species Lipotes vexillifer. Next base: position 4,912,500 of record NW_006798383.1, on the reverse strand, counting down.
ACCTCAATTTCCTCAGCCTTAAAACAGGGCAGAGAGGGTTGAGTCTCATTCACTCAAGAGAGATTGCACATACACTGTGCAAAGAACCATACTTGATTCTCCTAAAGGTAAATGCCTGAGTGCTAAGACTGCATTTTGCTTGTGTAAGTATTCCCCCCCATTAGCACTGGGAGTGGTATATAATAAGCATTCAGTAAAATGGCTGCTAAAATGTTGATCACCAAGTCATAATCTCTGCCTTCAGAGATGTTATATAAACATGGACACAAATAACCACCATAAAAGGTAGAAAGTCAGCACCAAGAGAGAGACAAGTAGTGAAACAGAGTTACGTCCTAAGAGGGAAAGTTGTTTTCATCTGGAACATCAGGGAAGGCTTCAGGTAGGAAGTGGCATATAAGCCACTAAATGGGTAAACCATTAGGCTGCAGAGATAGGGAGGGCTGTGCCAACAAGGGAACAAGGTGGATCTTCCAATGGTAATCAGTCTACCTGGAGATTACAACTCAAGACCATAGATTTTTTTCTCTCCCTCCATCTTGAAAAGGATCTCTGTTCTTTTTTCTTTTCCTTTTCTCTGGACTTCTTTCCAGTATAGCTTACTTTCTGTTACCGTCTCCTACTTCCCTAGCCACTGCAAACTCCTACCGAGAAGTCGTTTGTTAATATCCTTCCTTTCTTTTTGTCCACCCGAAGTTAATGAGCTTCTTTATGCACCGTACATTGTCTTTTCGGCACTGTTTTCAATAATTTATAGGAACTGCTGTCTGCTGCATTGTTATTAGTACTGTGTATGGTTCTTGGATATAGTCTGCACACTGGTCTTATGCAGGACAGAGAAGCAGTGTTATATGGAACCTGGACGGGCTCTCCCACTCCTATTCTGGGGAAAAAGCTCCTGTACGGGTGAGTTGCCGAGGAAAGTTATGGCAGCGTTGGCACAGAATCCCCTGAGTCATGCCAAACCATTAAGAAGAGACAGCATAAGGGAGAAAGCCCTGAATTATCTGACAAAGTTGGCCACTGGGACAGCCAAGATTCCTACTAGCCAGAGAAAGACAGACAGAGGAAACATCGTCCCAAAAGTCATGCAGCCAGATATCCTTTACATGGAGATGGCAGCAGAGGGCTCAGAGCAGGACAATCTAAAGTACTCACCTCCACTTACAGCTACACTTTCAAAGGGCAACCATGATTCCCTTAATGCTCATCAGGTTCTTATTCTGAATACACATTGTGCTAAGAATGATTTCATTTGTTAATTCCATCTTCTCAGCCATTCTGTTCTAGTTTTCACTTTTCCTATCAGAGAAATACGCCCTGGGAAGAGAGCCTCCCAGTTGTGATGCTATAACCCAGTAACATACTGCATGATCTAGGTTTTTGAAGAACAGCCCAGGGCAAGATGTGTTCATCTCTGCCCTGAGTAAAAAATTGAATAAGTCCTCGCCCTCCAGGAATCTGGTGTCCAATACAAGAGACAAGATGCCTTTTCAATAACTTGGGGCAGAATTCACAGACAGGCAGAGTCAGGTTGCTTCCCGGCTATCTGGTCAACCTTCCTCTATCGACTCAACACCCAAACCCTGGACGATGCTTTTTGACTAGAGAGGCTTCTATTGAATCCGTAGGGCCAGGCATGCCTGAAAGAGGAAGCTGAGACATCAGAGAAGGGTTTAGGAAAAGGACTATAGAATTTCCCAGGTCCTGAACAAGATATGACCTGCAGATTTTTCTCAAGCTGAATTTGATCCAAAAGGGGCATGCCATTCTGGTTGCCAAAGGCCTCACCACTTTTACTGCCTCCCACTTGGCCATTCCAAACATTTATATTACTTCTTTGACCCCTGATTCACAGGGAAGAAATTCTGAGAGCCCCCAAAAAACACACCATCCACCCCACCGCTGTGGAAGAATGGTAGGAAAGAAGAGGCAGTGAGCCCAGCTGGTGTAAACAATGATGTCATTAGGAGGGATGTTTGAGCTTCTAACAAATGGCACATAACAAATTAGTGTGGTATAAATGCAAGTTATGTGGACCATAATGTACTCAATGCATCCGCATAAATGAAGGTAAAATCGTACCTCACCTGACAGGTTCTAGTTCTTACTTATTGTTAGAAGTGATAAATCCCACACAATAATGGGAGTTCCTTGAGACTCTTCATTCCTGGGTAGCTTTGGTTAGTCACACTCAAACCACAATTTGCTCATCCTTCCGAAAGCAAACCTTGCTAGGCCTTATTAGATTTGAAAATCATTATTTTAGCCTTAAGTGATTTTTGAGAAAGTAATACAAGCACATAGGAAAAAAAAATCCAGAAGCACAAAAGGATTTTCTACAAACAGCTTTCCTGCCTCCCCTGTCTCTCAATCAAGTCCTTCCCTAGTGGCAAATATTACTACAAATTTCTTGTGAGTCATCTCACAAATCACCCTTGTAGATGTAAGGTACATATTTAGAAATCGCTCTTACTTTTATACAAATGGAAGCATGCTATATAAAATGCACTGCACTTTTTTCTTTAATTATACCATGGAGATCAGTCCTTATCAGTGTACATAAATCTTCCTCACTCCTTTTAACAGCTGCATAGTATTCTATTTTATGGATGGAGCATAATTAACCAGTTCCCAACTGATGGACATTATGGTTATTGTTCCAGTCTTCTGTTCCCACAATGCAGCAATAAATGGTCTTTTGGCTCCATTTTCATTTTCTTTCAACACAGCTACTGCCCTATTCAATTTCCCGGCGTTCTTCACCCAGATTCAGGTACCTATAGCCTGAGAGACAGAACACAGTCTCTGTGCAGCTGTGGTTCTCAGCAAAATGAAAGAAAATAAAATCCTCCCTCCCTAGGGCCATCTGGAGGGAGTTGCTATGAGTAGAATCTGGAAGAATAATAAATCTCTCGTGACACGGGAGCTGGGAGGAGGCTGCCCAGGCCGCAGCGATGGGCTTCTCAGTTTGAGATGTCGACAGCTATACTGAAAGCAGAAAATGGAGCCACATATAAATCTGTAATTGTAACCCCCATTCTCACACGCAGAGAGCTGCCTGCTTGTAGCTGGTTCTCATTACCAGCTTACAACTGTAATTTCTGTGTGGTCTTTCTCCCTACCCTGCAGTTTGCTGGGGATTCAGAGCGGTGGTAGTGGTGCTGGGCATTTTGAAACGGAGAATGAAAAGGTACCAATTACGGAAAAGTGATTTTTCGTCTTTTGAATCCAACTGCTATGGACTTCACTGTCCGTCTTCAGGTGAGACCATCACAACCTTGTGCAGGAACAGATTGTTTCTGGAAAAAGAAATCCCACCTGCCCATCCTGTAAGAGCGTCAGATGGTTAGGCCGGATTGTAGCTGAGCTCAGAGTACTCACCAGCTCAAACAGACCAGCTCATCTTCCTCCCAGGATGCCTAGAGTATGTGTCCTAGCCATACTAGCCAAACGACTAGCCAAAGAAGGAGGCTACTTGTTTTACTGCATGCATTACGGAGCCCAAACAATGACGAAAACATGTAACTGGCATAAATATGATTCACTGCAAAGGTGTTCATCATTCTGCAAAGTTCTCCCTCTACAGAGACTCCCACATCGGTGAGCTCCATCAATAAGGCTATGTGATCAGAAGAGACAGCCTTATCCCCTACCAGGTTAATTGATAGGCGCTGTGGAAGCTGTGGACCACAACAGGTGAACCGACTCCTAAAACCCCAAGGTGGGGGCCCTGTGTCCTCCATTCTTTGCCTATAACAACTATGGGAAGCCACCCAAGTGGCTTCAGCTCTGCAGAGGGCACTGAAAAGGGGAAATGGACACTGCTGCCTTGGGACCCTGGAAGGTTCTGGGTGATTTCTTAAAGTGCTTCTCGGGTCAAACTTGAGTCCAGGATCAAGTGCCAGGCACCTAGCAGACCCTGTCGGACCCTACACACTTCTACAATCCCAGCAGGTGGATCTTAGACCTTAGTGCCCTTTCCTATATCCTCTATTGTTGAGAGAAAGAAGAGTGGTTTTTCATCTTTGACTCCCCAGTAGCTGGTATTTTGCTCCCCGGGAACAAAATAAACTTGTGCTGAATAAATGAATGAATGAATGCATGAGCTACTAACTCACTCTGTTAAATTATGATTTCCCCAAGAACAACAGTTCTTTGAGGCAAGGAACTGAGGTGGTCCTTCCCTTGTACGCCCCAATGAGGATGCTCAATGCAGAGCCACAAAAGCAGCCACTGTCTCCAAGGACTATCCTGAAAATTAGGTATGTCAAATTCTGAGTTCACAAACACAGACCACCATGCACCACGTCGAATCACATGCAATATCGTGTATATGCACCTGTGTGCAATTTTCTGCAAGAAATTCCTTTGCTTCCATCAGATTCTCAAAGGGATCCATAGCCCCAAAGAGCTCACTGTTCACTGACTTAGAGAATCAGAAAGCCTGCGAACTGCAGCAGGCTCTTCTGCCCTGACGTGGAACAGGATGGAGCGGGGCGGGGGGCTGGGGGGGATGGCGTCGGGAGGCTGCAGGTGTGAGTTCTGCTGACTAACAAGCGTCATTGCTCTGCTTTACGGAAACAGATAAATCGCTGGGACTTATCTCAGTCCCAGGAATGCTCTTGTGCTTGACAGCAAGCACGTTTTTTTCCACCAAGTCAACATCTCCAGAAGGAGCAGCCAGGCCCTGTCGATCCAAGAAAAAGAAAAGATGTTTGAAGCAAGATTCAAAAAAATAAATAAAGCGCAATCTGCAAGCTGGGAAAACAGGCTCATCCTATAATGGTGCTAAACCACTCGATTCTGGAAGGGAGGACAAGAACAGGTGATGCGCCCTGTCAGTCCTGATCCCAGAAGCTCTGCAGGGAGAAGGCCCCTTTCATCCCTGCCCACACAGTGGGATCGGGGGCTCGAGGGAGCTGAGCGCTGCCTCTCTCTGGGCACAAAGGATTCGTTCGGTAGTGTTAGGGAAATATCACCTGGTGCATGTCCTTCCACATTGTCCAGAAAACACCCCTCATCATAAAAGGCCCAGCTGAGTAACTGATTTTACAGGACTTTGCACTGCATTTAAACAGACCTGGTTCCTGCCTAACTCTAGGCCCTACTGACATTTGAGTCCAGATAATTCTTTATGGCAGGTGGCTGTCCTGTGCATTTAAGATGTGTAGCAGCATCCCTGGCATTTATTCAGTGGATGCCAGCAGCACTCTCCCCGCTAGCTGTAACAGCCCAAAATGTCTCCAGATGTTATCAAAAGCCCCCTGGAGAGCAAAACCACGCCCAGTGAGAACTAATGCTCCCAGTGTGTGCTGGGGAACACCAGTTCTGAGGGATGTTAACAGCCATTACTTAGAGGAAAATAGGCTACTCTGGTCGAACACTTTGGGAAACACTGCATTAAACAAAGATAAACCAGGACTCCTCCCTGATGGCTTTCTCAGAGTCTGAAATAGATCAGGGTGCGTTGTGAGTCTCTAAGAGGGAACCATAATACCCAGCATTTTCCCAAAGGCATTTGGCAGAGGAATCCTTTTCTCAGAGCCTTTAGGATTAGTATTCCGGGAGATTTACTTTTAGAAACACTTCTGCAAGGCAAAATCGGAAATACACCTCTAAGGCAAACACATCCAAAGGAAGGGATGAAGTAGCTGAAGTTGCCGGGAGCAGCCTGTGCACACACCCCAACTTCCTGGGACACAGTTTACCTTAGAACCCCAGACTTAACCATTAGACATTCTTTTTTTTTTTTTGAGAACAGGTTTAGATTCTCAGGCTTCGAAAGTCCCCAATATTTTGGAAGCTATTAAAACATCCTCAGCTAACACTTTATAACCAGGGTAAGGTTATCAGAGAATTTCCCCATAGTGAGAGCTGGCTGGGTCTGATGGTCTGGGGAGAATGGGAAACCACAGAGGCACCTGGAGTAGAAAAGAGAGTAACACAGGAAAGAAAGTAAGGAAAGAGGACATCGAAACAAACCTCTCTTAATTCACTATTCTGGCCAGGGCTGCCTCTGATATAATATTCACAACCTGCCCTTGTGGACTTTAAAAAGGTGGGAGACAGTAGGATGGTTGTCTTGTAAGAGGCGTTAGAATTGTTCTCTGTAAAATAGATTTAAAGTAGTATTATTCTACTAAATAGACCTCATGGTAATTGCTACAGATTTCAAAGATCATACAAAATTAGAGCTAGAGAGGATCTTGAACCCTCTTCTTCTATTGTTTTTTAAACTTGTTTATCTACAAAAGTCATGTATTCAAAGCCCAAAACGTAAAACACAAAATCATAATGATTCTCTTTTAGTATGACTGGTGTCCCTGACAACACTTAACCCCTACCTCAACCTTCTTTGCAGCCCCTGAGGAACCTTCCAGAAACCCCAAGCTGCTCAGAGCACCATCTGAAACCCAGTTCCCCCATTTCACAGGCAGAGGAAACAGACGCAGACAGATGACCAGACTTGCCTGAGGTCCCAGCTTATAGGTAAGAGAGTCAGGAGGAGAACCCAGGCTCACACCAGGCTCTTAGCTCAGCGCCCCTCCCATCTCCCCGCGTGCTAAGCGTGTGCTAATCTGCAAGAGAGTGAGCTGCCTTGGAATGGAGTGATCTCCCCGTCTCTGCAGGTATCCAAGAATAGGCTGATGACCACTTGTAAGGTAACTGCACTGATGAGAAAGATAAACTAGACATCTTTGCAGTCTCTTATTAAATTCTCACTAGCACTGAGACGTCCTCCCTGTCATTAGCGACAGGATGCTCAAGGGAAGCCTGTTCTAGAGAAGTGACCCAGCCCTAGACAAACAGCCACCACGACCACTGCACATCCTGTCTGGTTCCCGAGCTTCTGCCTCCTCTTGATGGAAGCAGGCCAGCTGAAATGAACAGCGTGGGGCTCAGCGTGCGTGAGCGACGGTAGACGGCGAGGTGACACATCCCGAAGCTAAGTCCAGGCTCAGTGTGTATCAGGCAGAAATATGACAGTAACTGTCAGTCACAGGAAATATCATAAGGGAGGTTTAAGATAATAAAGCTGTCTCGGAACTGGTAATACAGATGATCCACACACAGGATGGCAGATCCCGCTCCAGATTCCTGAGTGTGGAGGCATGTTTGCGAGTGTGTGTGTGGGTCCACATGCACACATACACTCGCACCCTACTCTCCACGTAGAAACAAAACTGGCACTGTGTCTGCAAAACTCAATAACTGTATCCTCATTCCATCTCGTTTCCTCTTTCTGAAGAAGACTGCTGCACAAATGATGGCAGAGAAACGGGACAGACCCAGAGAACCCAGGGAAGAGGGGCAGGAGGATCTGCCCTGATGGTGCCAAAACCCCACACAGCTATAAATGCCTAGACTGGGCCTGACAACCAGCAGGAGGAAACGGGGGCGCCCAATGGACCCCACGCGTCATTTGCTGTTGCCTTTCCGGAAGGTAGGAAAGGACGTCTGATATTTGGCAATGAGTGAGGCGCAGTGACATAGCTAAAAGTTCTTCTTGGTTGCAGCTTTCTATTATTGTTTCGCTGGCTCTGTGAGTTTTTCATCTTTTTTCCCTTGGAGTGTGTGTGTGTGTGTGTGTGTGCGCGCACATGCGTGTGACTTTTGTGTTTTCTCCAGGAGTCATAGTGCCCTCCTCTCACAAAGGCTGGCAGGTGGCTCAAAGCCATGTCATCCAACAGTCTCATACCTCTGAAAGGCCCAGAATAAACCCAACCCCTCCTCATATGCTGCCTCTCTGCGAGGATCAAAGGAGGTGACTGAAGTGGAAGGACTCTGGAGCATAAGGCACTGTGACGCACATACCACACAGGAATGCACACCATTCTGTGGGGCGGGCAGCTGTGGTGCAGTGGAGCAAGTCCTGGCCTCAGCGTCACAAGGGATTCGAACCTAGCTCTTCCACTTACCAGCTGCGTGATATAAGCAAAGCTACTTAACTTCTCTGGGATGCACTTGACCGTTGTGCAGATCACAAGAGATATAAAGATAGGTACGAGCTATATAAAACATCCTGCAGATGTTAGATATCAGTATTACCACTACACCTGCCTATAGAGCTCTCTACCCTCTGTAATCCCCATGGATACTCATTTTCTGTCCAAAACACATCTAGATTGGTACGATAGTGCTCTCCATTTATTGCTACTAATAGTGGTATGCATAGCTAAGAGAGCTACATAATGTATCTCCTAACAATTATATTACTCTCTGATATTAGGGAACAATATATTTCCTAGCAGCACTGGTACCAGTCATAGTAATACTAGTCTATAGCTAGAATATTCTATAGTGTGTTACTATTCTCTCCCTAAGAAGGCAGTGAGCTCCTAAGATCTTATTTGACACTTCTGTGTCCCCGTAAGATAAGGATCACCCAGCACTCAGCAAATGTTGGATGACTGACAAAAGCCGCAGGAGACCCCTGGTTGATGCCATCTCAGCTGGCCACTGGCCTGGCCTCCCTCTAAACGTAACCGTTTCAGAGCCTTAGTGCAGCACAGTCTAGCAGAGATCGTTCTTATCTCCCGTCGCACCCAGAGATCCAGTTTCAAACCTCGTTACCCCACAAAAGGAAAATGTGCTTTTGGATCAGACGCCCCTCCAGATCCAAACAGGGACAAGAACAAGAAGTGGGCTCCTCATCTAACAGAACAGCTCCTTTGGAAAGAAGAGCAGCTACCCAGGGCTCACGCCCCTAGACCAAGCAGGCTCATTGTGTCACCAAAGTCTGGACAAGGAGGCTTCACAGAGGAGGGTTCAGTGCGGGGAAGGGGTGAGGACTCCGAGGGCTGGGCCGAAGGTTTATTAATAACTTCCCTCTCCTTTCCTCCTCCTCTCTCCCTCTTATCTCAGGGTGACCTCCATGAGTCACACCATGACAGAACATTTATTATTATTATAATTACAGTGATCATATTGGTACATAACGCCCACAGATGCCTCTGAAGGTGTGACTTGCTAATTCTCCTGCATTTCCAATTCACAGTGTCCCAGAGCCAAAAATACTGCTCTATCAAACGACGACGCTCAGCTTTTTTTCTAATCTGCCTCTTTTCTCTCAGGGCAACTCTTTCCAATACTGACGCAGCTGATCCTTTGCACCACGCCCACCCCCTCAGCCCCCAACCCCACCCCTGCCTCCGTCCTCCCTCCCACCACAGGCAAAACTGCACTGTGCTTAAGGTTAATATGCCTGTCGAGACTTTCCCCCAATGAACAACAGGTTAATGATGTGCACGTCTCCTTAAATAATTCATACTTCTAATAACCACATTAGTCAGCACTTAACACCGCCCATCAATTGATGCGGGGTAGTGCAGGCGGAGGCTGGAGAGAGTGGAGACTCACGTGGCAAAGACGGGAAATGAAGAGGGACCTCGCCTGCCATCCTCTCTAATCAGAGTCACAGGGGAGACAGAAGCAGCTTCCAAACATGTTAAGCCAAGAGCAGGAACCACTGTGCCATCTGGGAAAGGAGAGGGCAGGAGACCAGACGGAAGGCTCAGCATCTAAGGGTCAGAGGATCACTGGGCAAGAGAAGCTTTTTCCAAGATGCCACAATGTCTTTACAAGGCATCAAATGCACACCTCAGGGGCTGGCCACCTTCCCACTTCCTCCAGGGTGTTCCCCTGGATTAACAGTACCAGATGGGAAGGATCCTCTTATTCTCAACTGTTTCTCTCATATATTTTCATTTGCTCCTTGATGCAAATTCCCCCCCACACACCTTTTTCGGTTGTGTATGTGTCTCCTCTAACTGGTTAGACATCAGATGTCTGAACTCCCCTTTACCACTCAATTTCTACATTTGCAACAGCATGGATGGACCTAGAGAGGAATGCTTAGTGAAATAAGTCAGGCAGAGAAAGACAAATACTCTATGTTATCACTTACATGTGGAATCTAAAAAATAAAACAAATGGGGCTTCCCTGGTGGCGCAGTGCTTGAGAGTCCGCCTGCCGATGCAGGGGACACGGGGTCGGGCCCCGGTCTGGGAAGATCCCACATGCCGCGGAGTGGCTGGGCCCCTCGGGCCTGGGCACCGAGGCTCCGGG
>NW_006798383.1:4898911-4900910 GCF_000442215.2 Lipotes vexillifer | reverse complement strand
CCCCCTCAGCCCCCAACCCCACCCCTGCCTCCGTCCTCCCTCCCACCACAGGCAAAACTGCACTGTGCTTAAGGTTAATATGCCTGTCGAGACTTTCCCCCAATGAACAACAGGTTAATGATGTGCACGTCTCCTTAAATAATTCATACTTCTAATAACCACATTAGTCAGCACTTAACACCGCCCATCAATTGATGCGGGGTAGTGCAGGCGGAGGCTGGAGAGAGTGGAGACTCACGTGGCAAAGACGGGAAATGAAGAGGGACCTCGCCTGCCATCCTCTCTAATCAGAGTCACAGGGGAGACAGAAGCAGCTTCCAAACATGTTAAGCCAAGAGCAGGAACCACTGTGCCATCTGGGAAAGGAGAGGGCAGGAGACCAGACGGAAGGCTCAGCATCTAAGGGTCAGAGGATCACTGGGCAAGAGAAGCTTTTTCCAAGATGCCACAATGTCTTTACAAGGCATCAAATGCACACCTCAGGGGCTGGCCACCTTCCCACTTCCTCCAGGGTGTTCCCCTGGATTAACAGTACCAGATGGGAAGGATCCTCTTATTCTCAACTGTTTCTCTCATATATTTTCATTTGCTCCTTGATGCAAATTCCCCCCCACACACCTTTTTCGGTTGTGTATGTGTCTCCTCTAACTGGTTAGACATCAGATGTCTGAACTCCCCTTTACCACTCAATTTCTACATTTGCAACAGCATGGATGGACCTAGAGAGGAATGCTTAGTGAAATAAGTCAGGCAGAGAAAGACAAATACTCTATGTTATCACTTACATGTGGAATCTAAAAAATAAAACAAATGGGGCTTCCCTGGTGGCGCAGTGCTTGAGAGTCCGCCTGCCGATGCAGGGGACACGGGTTCGTGCCCCGGTCCGGGAGGATGCCACATGCCACGGAGCGAGTGAGCCATGGCCGCTGAGCCTGCACATCCAGAGCCTGTGCTCCGCAAAGGGAGAGGCCACAACAGTGAGAGGCCCGCGTATCGCAAAAATAAAATAATAAATAATAACAAAAATAAAACAAATGAATGTATATAAGAAAACAGAAACAGACTCACAAAGAGAACAAACTGCTGGTTACCAGCAGGGAGAGGGAAGGGGGAGGGGCAAGACAGGGATATGGGATTCAGAGATGCAAGCTACTGTGCATAAAATAAATAAGCAACAAGGACATATTGTAGAGCACAAATACAGTCCTTACCTGTAATAACTTTAAATGGAGTATAATCTATAAAAATGTTGAATCACTATGTTGCACACCTGAAACTAATATAACATTGTAAATCAACTATAATTCAACAAAAATTTATTTTAATAAAAATTTTTTTTTTTAAGAATTTCTGGATAGGAAACCATGGTAAGTGTATAAGTTTCCTATGGCTGCTCTAACAAATGACCACAAGTTTGTGGTTTAAAAACCACACAGATGTATTCCCTTATAGTCCTCAAAGTCAGAAGTCTGACATGGGTCTTACAGGGCTGGTTCCTCCTGGCGGCTCCAGGGGAGAAGCCACTTCCCTGCCTATTTCAGCTTCTGGAGGCCAGCACCATTACTTGACTCATGACCCCTTCTTCAAATCACTCCAGACTCTGGCTTCCAGGGTCCTATCTCCTACTTCATCTGATCTCTTGCCTCCCTGTGATGATATCAGGCTCCCCCAGACAATCCAGAATAATCTCCCCATCTCAAGATTCTTAACTCAGTTACACCAACAAAAATCCCTTTTACCATGTAGGGTAACATTAAGAGGTTCCAGAGATGCGGAAATGAACATCTTGGGAGGCTGTTATTCAGCTTGCCATACTCAAGAGTACCTAGAGGGCTTCCCTGGTGGCGCAGTGGTTGAGAGTATGCCTGCCGATGCAGGGGACATGGGTTCGTGCTCTGGTCCGGGAAGATCCCACATGCCGCGGAGCGGCTGGGCCCCTGAGCCATGGCCGCTGGGCCTGTGCGTCCAGAGCCTGTGCTCCGCAACGGGAGAGGCCACA
>NW_006798383.1:4889492-4898901 GCF_000442215.2 Lipotes vexillifer | reverse complement strand
AGAAAAAAAAAAAAAAAAAAAAAAAAAAGAGTACCTAGAATGTGTCCCAGCTATAAAAGAAGGATGTTGTGAAGCTAAGTAGAAAGGATACTGTAAGAGTATCTAACACGTGCTTGGAATGTAAGCGGCTGATGACGGTTAGGTGTCCTTATTATCTAACACAGTCAACTCATCGTTAGATGAACACCTACTGTCCACCAGAAGCTTTGACGCAGGTTATCTCATTGCATGCTCACTGCAAACCCTGAGATGGATGTGGTCCTCCCTCTTCAGAGGATGAGAGAATTCAGGCTCAGAGAATAAATAACTGATTTGTCCAAGGTCACACAGCTGACAAATGGCAGAGCTGAGGTTAAGATCCAGATATATCTGAATGGGCAAATAATAAATGTTCAACCAACACTGTTACCTAATCCATTATGTACCAAAACGGGCTCTCGGTCAGAATCACCTTTGAAGCAGGGTAGCAATACAGATTCCTGGGCCCACCCCTGGAGATTTCAACTCAGTATATATGAGGTGGGGTCTGGAAATACATCCTTCAACAAGCTAGATGTATAATGTGGATGCTTTGGCAAATTTGTAAAACAGGAGCCTAATCTACCCCCAAAATGATATCAGTACCCTCCCTGCAGTCACAATGAGCTCTCATCTTTCAGATACAACTCCCCGCCACACACACACACTTACACACAAAATCAGATATGCAGAGTTTCTCAACAGCAGCGTGACTGACATTTGGGGCCGGATAATTCTTTGTTCTGGGGGCTTGTCCTGCATGTTGCAGGGTGTGTAACAGCATCCTTAGCCTCTACCCACTAGACAGCAGTAGCACTCTCTCCCCAGTTATGACAAATGTCTCCAGACATTTCTGGAAGACCTCTGGGAGGCAAAACTGCCCCTGGTTGGAAACCACTGAGCCTGGAGAGTGGGGGGTGGCAGAAAGAATGGTCATGAAAGCAAAGTCATTGCCTGTGGAGACCTGCGGTCTCTGATCAGCTCACACCCCTCGCTGAGCTAGAGCAAGTGAGAACGGGGCAGTGGGAAGTACAGCGCCTGAGAATCAAGAATGTAGGGTTCTCGTCCCACCCACCTGCCCAGCGCTCATCATGCAGCCATCCTTGAGGGCAGCCATAGACTCACACACCCCATGTCAAATTTCCTAGTCTGGGTTTCAGTTTCTTATTTGCAAAATGAACAAGTTGGGTAAGAATATTTCTTCGGTCACCTTGAGCTCTGAATTCTTCAAAGGTGGGCCCACGTTCAACCAATTTTCCTAACTGTGAGAAGGCGGGGCTGGAGGGGAACTTGACCCTGGCTCCCAGGGGGAGGGCACAGCCTCAGATATCTGCAGCGCCACAGCACCACTGTGACCTGGGCATGTGCAATGAAACAGAAACAGTCCCTACTCCCCACCACCCCGATTTCTCTCCCTCCTTGTAGGTTTTTCTTTCTCTCTGCCTCTCTGTCTCTATTGCCATATAAAAAGAGGAAATATGCAGGGCTTTGTGAGGCTTATTTTTTTTCCCTTGCTGCTGAATAAGCCCAGGTACTTTGATTTTTATTAAAGCTGATACCTTCAGTGAAGACAGTACAGAAAAGTTCTCTGAGTCCTGAGATATAAGATTATTACAATTTTGCCTGACCTAGGATCTCAGGGATGAGCTGAGACAGTGATCTTGGAGACAGACCCAAGAACAGGCTGGTTCTCAGAGGCATCTGGATCCTGGACTGCCCTTTAAGAAAAGATAAAAAGACAACCCTCCTTGCAAACTATATTTGATGTAATTATTTGGCAAGGGTGTCCTACATGGAACACACTTAATTTCATTTCAAATTAATCTTATTTCACGAGCAGAGTGTGACCTGGGGGAAAAAAAGCTGCTGCATAGCACAGGGAGATCAGCTTGGGGCTTGGGGTGGGATAGGGAGGGTGGGAGGGATGCTAAAGAGGGAGGGAATATGGGGATATGTGTGTGCATATAGCTGGTTCACTTTGTTGTACGGCAGAAACTAACACAACATTGTGAAGCAATTATACTCCAATAAAGAGGTATGAAAACAAAAAAAGCAGCCAACAACAAAAATACCCAAATATTAAGCATAAATATCTTGTTCCATTTTCAAAAGGCCAATGCAATTGACTTTTAGATGAGGGCTTCATGCCAACGCCAACTACCCTTGCATTGTCTGGCAACATTCAAGCAGGCTGAGCAGAAAGAATTCAAAATAGACAGGAGAATTCCCCAACCTTGGGGAATGTTGGCACTCTATGGCCTGAAGGAAGACTTGAGGAAACAGCACAGAGCTCACTTCCTCCAGAAAATCTCCCCCCAACCACCTCGGACTCCCATGAACCCCTTCTTTCTATGCCTTGGTGCAACCCCACGACCCTCACATCCAGGCAAACTGTCACCTCGTACAGCCCACCCTGGCTCCCATACTCTCCCCTTCAGGCTAGAATCTTCCAGAGGCAAGTACTAGGTTCAGTCACTCCAAGACCCTTAGCACACAACACCAGCAAGTGTTTAATATCTACTTACTTAATGAAAGAAAAGGGAAGAAAGATGGCCAGGAGGGAAAGCACTGCATGACCATGCACTTGCCGGGGTCAGAAGCCATGACGCATCTCTGCCTCTAGCTTCTTGCTGTTAAAGTGAGCACACCGGGCTTCCCTGGTGGCGCAGTGGTTGAGAGTCCGCCTGCCAATGCAGGGGACACGGGTTCGTGCCCCGGTCCGGGAAGATCCCACATGCGGCGGAGCAGCTGGGCCTGTGAGCCATGCCCACTGAGCCTGCGCGTCCGGAGCCTGTGCTCCACAACGGGAGAGGCCACAACAGTGAGAGGCCCACGTACGGGGAAAAAAAAAGAAAAAAAAGTGAGCACACCTTGTCTCCCAGCTAAGTAGCAACTCCTGGCTTCAGGGGCTGTTTCTTCTCATCTGTAGAATCCCACCATACCACTCCCACCATGGTGCTAGCCCAGCACTGGAAACATAAACACTGATGCTGTTCTCTCTTGGAAGACCTCAAGTACAGTGCTGCCAGGAGGGAGATAGTCTAAATGCCACATCAAAGCCTGATGTAGCACTGAAGTCTGTCATTCTGCCTTCACAGAACTGGTCCCAGCTGCATTGTGTCTGCATTTCCTGACTGTCACCAGGAGCACACTGGCCACTGGCTTTCTAGTTCATGATTCTAGGAGCTGGACGTCTTTTCTCTGTGGCCCTGATCACTGCATACTTACCTCAAGTGCTGATGGATGCCTCAGCACGGACCGGGTGTCTGTCTGCCTGTAGCTCAGGGGGTGTCTTGCAAGCAAGAACCCCCTGACTTGCATGTATCTTTGTGTTCCTAACACCTAATCAAAGCCTGGAGCCTAACAGGGAAAGGAGTCACATTGATCGGCATTTCCATGCCTCAAGCATGATATGCTATGTGCTCTAGGCCTATTCTCTCATGCACACCTCAAAGAGGAAGGGACTCTTTCTGTCCCCATTTATAGGTGGAGAAACTGAGACTCGAAGAGTTTAAGTACATGCCCAAGACCACAGCTTACAAATGGCAAATCAGAGATTGAAACCCAGGTTTCCAATTCAAATTCCTATGTAGCTTCCAGTGTACCACACTTCATCCCAAGAGTGGACATTCCATAAATGCTTGCTGAGTTCAGCTGATCTCCCAGAACACTCTAAAATGGAACACACACGCAGACCAGGCTCCTCACAACCTACTGCTGCTTGTTAAAATTATTCTTAGCTAACAAGAAATAAATAGTCTCTGGAGTACAGTCCATTAGAACTACATCCTTGGGAATTACAACATAAAACAAGCCTAAATAGGAATGTCTCTGCTTTGTTGGTGAAGTTCATAAACCCACAGAATCTCAGTGCTGAGCGGGACCCTGGAAATCACCTAGTTCAAGCCCATCCTTTTACAGAAAGGTACACGGAGGCACAGATGGAAAATGACTTGCTCAAGATCATAAGCACATCAAGATGTGGCAATGACAGGACCAGAATCCACAATGGTCCTCCTGGTTCCCTCTGTGCTCTGGGATCCCAGTTCTAAATGTCCTGGGTGTGATTCCTCACTGCCCACGGCCCTCAGAACCCAGGCTCGCAGATGGACTCTTGGTCAGCTCTCTCTTTGTTGTCAGGTGACCAGGATGCATGGCCACAGACAGAAGCTGCCACAGCATCTCAGCGTTTAGTCACCCACAAAAGCCATTTCCCACCTTGTCAGCTCCATGGCCAGAAATATTATCCTTAAATAATCAACACACAGCAGACACCCTTCAAGGGACAAGACTGTCTTCCCTTTTCCCAGGCATACAGTGATATCAGGACACGTTGCAGAGAAAGAAAGGGCTGCTGCTCAGCCCCACCCCCTCAGAAACCTGGGGGTTAACAGCACAGCCTACAGGATCCAGCCATCAATTTCAGGAAGAGAAAGAGGAGGAGGAGGAGGAGGGGGAGGGAGGGATTCCTGGAGCTGCTGTGAGGGTTCATGAAAGGAAATGCTCCAGCCACGTGACAGTCTATTTTGGGGGAACAGAGCGCATTGCATAAGTGAAAAAAATCAATGCCATGTGTGATATCCCATGTTACAGAGGACAGTGTGGTCTGTTTAGCAGACGCTGCAGTAGGGGGAGGGGAGGGGAGGGGGGAGGGGAGGAGAGCCCTTGTCCTGCTGTCACAGGGAAGGGCTAGGACAGTCTGTTTAGTCAAAAACAAAGGCTCATCTCCCACTGACAGCAGTGAGAGCCAGGGTGGGGAGAGGGGGTAGCAGAAGGGTGTGGTGATGTAAGAGTTTACACTTTACAGGAAGGTATATATCCCACCTTCTTCCAAAAGGGTTGGAGATGGTTTGTGAAATTAAACACCACAGACAATATCGTATTTTATAAAGTAAAAATTTAAAGTGTCATCAAAAGCAATGCAAAAGGAACAGAGAATAGATATTTCCAGTTCTTGAGAAACAGCAGAAACCAGCATGGTTTGGTTTGTCTGCCGTGAAGTGAGGACTCTTTGTTGGGCAGCTCTCTTGACACTTCTTTCCCGTAGCCATCCTCTCAAATCTGTCTCAATCTCGCCATTTGATAAATGAGGAAACTGAGCTCAGAGAGGCTAAATTACTTGACCAGCAACACACAGCTGGTGTCGTCTCCCAATTCTGGGCCCCTGCTTCTCCCCGCTGCTGCCTCCTGCTCTGTATGCCCATCACTGTGTCAGCTGGCAGGGGTGTGCTGCTAAATGTTTAAACACAGGCTCACTGAAAGGAAAAATGAGAGCCCTGATTTATAGCATTCACCAATTTCCATAGCGTAAATATTGTCATCGTGGCCAACTTCAAACAACCCATGTGCATTAACCAGCTTACGAAATTCCCCAAAATGTAACTGCCAGCTCTCAGTCACTCAGCGGCAGCACATCACTGCTGCTGGGGAGCAACTGGAGGTTTCTAGGAGCAGCCCCTGCTTCAAGGAGCCCACAGCCTGACTAGGAGAATGTGGACAGACACAGACATAATGCTATGCAGGAGAATGGCATGCCGGGAAGAAAAGCTATGCCTCCGTGGCCTGGCGGGGCTTGACGCCTGCCACCTCTCCAGCCTCACCTCCTTCCAGAAGTCTCTCCAAGCTCACACTTATACTCCTTGTCGCGGTGCGCGGGCTTCTCACTGCGGTGGCTTCTCTTGTTGCGGAGCACGGGCTCTAGGTGCACGGGCTTCAGCAGCTGTGGCTTGTGGACTCTAGAGCGCAGGCTCAGTAGTCATGGCGCACGGGCTCTAGAGCGCAGGCTCAGTAGTCGTGGTGCACGGGCTTAGTTGCTCTGCAGCATGTGGGGTCTTCCCGGACCAGGGCTCAAACCCATGTCCCCTGCACTGGCAGGCGGATTCTTAACCACTGTGCCACCAGGGAAGTCCATGTAGTTCTCGAAAGTGCTGGATGTTTGGCACTATACACGCATAAGGGACTCCGACAATCTTAGGTATTCCCGTAGTGCCTGATGTATGGAGAACATAGGCCAAGCAATGCTTTAGCCTCACATCCACGTGCTCCTCTGACTTTTCTTCACTGCTGTTCTCAGAATTCATGCTCTTTGTCATTTTGTCTTTTTTATATGTCTCCCTTCCATTATTTAGCATCAAGCTCCCCTCAACATTCTTCCAGTGAAGTCTGAAGAGTACTAGGTAATTATGTTCTCCTGTAAGCGTTCTACTGCTTAGCTACCTGCGCCTTCAATTCTCATCCTAAACGTCGCTGCTTCAGGAAAGCACTCCCTGCCTTTAGGTCTCCCTGTAAAACACTCCAACAGCCGCAAGATTCAAATTACAACAGTTCACTAGAATGTGACGTGTCCGTCCTCTGCCCAGGGATCCCAGGACCCCTTTACAGGGTCAGGGGCCAAGAGATCACTCCCTGGGCCAAACCACATCCACCTTTGCACACGGGGGTCCCCGTTTCTCACATCAGTGGTGCTCATCAGGTAACTGCACCCACACAGAATTGGAGGGACAGGAAATCTTGGAATTGGAAGAGAAATCGTCTAACACACTCTCTCAAGCTTTAAGGCGCACAGAAATCCCTGAGATAGTTCACAGGTCAGGTGTGAGATTTTGCGTTTCTATCAAGCTCCAGGTGCCACTGATGCTGCTGACCTTTGGACCACACGTGGAGTCATACAAAGACCTCATAGATCTGCACTGACCAGTAGGGTTCCTGCCAGCCACACTTGGACTATGGCCCGTCCTAAAATCTGCACCAGAGTTCAAAGCCTTAGTAGGAAAAGAAAAGAATGAAAAATATCTCAATAATTGTATGTTGATTACATGTTGAAATAACATTTTGGATATGTTAGGTTAAGTAAAACAAATTATTAAAAGTAATTCCACCTGTTTTAACTATTCTTGATGGGATTACTAGAGAACTGTGCATTTCATATGGCGCTCACACTGAATTTCTATGGGACGATGCTATCACAGGTCCTCCCAGCGAACGCAGTAAACCCCACGAAGGCAGCACCCATGGAACTGCCTCTGTAACCTCATCAGAGGAGTTCCCCTCTCCTCCCATATCCAACAGAGTCCCACACTCCACTCTGGAAACACTAAGTTAACCAAAATTAACTCTATCCTTCTCTATCAGATTCCCCAGAAACTTTTTCTGGTTCCTGTGCTCTGTGAACTTCCAACGAAGGGTATAGTGTGCAGGGTTTCCCAGACTTACTTGGTCCCTCTATAGAAGCACATGGCTTCAGACTTGTTTTTCAGACAAATTCCCAGGTCCCATCCCAAGCCTGTCAAAATAGAGTTTCTGGGCATTATCATTTTTTTAATAATCAAGAATAATCATTTTTTTAATAATCAGATGATTCTGATGACATTATCTTGGAATCACCCGAAAGTATTCTTTGACTGCTGCTTGAATGCTCCTAGTGTCAAGGAGCTCATCACCTCATAAGGCAGCCTGTTTCACTACTGGGCAGCTAACACTCTTGTAACTATCATTACACATTTGGTGATATTATTACCACCATTATCATGAACCCAAATGGCCCCAAAAGAAGAGCCATCTGACCAAAGCTTGTAACTCTTAAGATCAAGACAAGACCGAGGGCTCACCAAGCTGAAACGCTTCATTTTACAGATAAGGAGCTGAGACACCAGAAGGGCAAGTTCTATCCTAGGTCACACACACAGACAGAAGCAGACATCAGGCTCCAAGTCAGTGCTCACTGCTGACAGCCCTGCCTCAGACCCCAGCAGCTAAATACCCCTATGGCTCTGATCAGACTTCCCAGACCTTCTGGAGGCTGGGCACCAATGCCTGGTGGACTTCCCTTAGCTCCAACCAGTGGTCTTGGAGACTCCCCGCACTTCCTTCAGGCAGCAGATTGGAACCCTGGTAACGCCTCCCAGCCTCTTCCATCAGATGCTGAATCTTACACCCAGCCTCAGCAGGCATCTCACCACACCTGGGCACACTCCCCAGCACAAGGCCCATGGCTAGCATCACGCCTAGGGGTAGGAATGTCCACAGCAGCACTCCAAATATCCCACCGGACACTTATGTTCTAAAACTGTTTCCAGAAATAGAAAGAGCCTGCAGCACCCTTGTGGGCACAGTGCCCGGGGTGGCCTTCAGAGCCAGCCCTGTGAACTGTCCTCACCCCGGCTCTCCCTCTGGCTATGCACCAGCAGCAGTGGAGGGCCCCAGGGTGGTGTCATTGCTCCCACTGTCTGTGTTCTCGCTGGCGGCCTTGTAAAGAGCCTGCAGCCAGTGACTCCCTCACTCCTGGTGAAGCCACAACTTTTCTCACACCCCCCTGAGAGATCCACTTCCTTAAGTGCAAGTAAGGTGGCAGTTCTTGGACCCTCTCTCCTGTCACCCAGGAAAACAGGAGGGGTGGGAGGCTTAGAAGATGGAGGGGAGGGAAGGAGGAGATGCGGCAGCAAGGAGGTGACAAAGTGAAGCCCAGTGTCAAGGTTTTGCGGGGTCATCGGGATGAGACCCTCTCTCAGGCCGTGTGATTCTGTCTTCACAGTCAGTAGGACTCCACGAGCTGCCCTCGGCCCTCACCTCCTGTGTGCCCAGGTTCTTACACACTTGTTCACACACTCTGTGCACTCGCATTTCGCCTCCACGTCAGGTCACTCCAGTGTCACTCAGGAACAGGAGGGCCTCCAATTAGGCAGAGAAGGAGATGCTTCTTGCATAGAAAATTGGATTGGAGGGAGCAAGGGCTGACCCCTGACTTGTGAAGCTCCTGAAGAGCAAATTCGCCATCCGCGGAAGCTCAACAAGCACTGAATGATTAATAAGCACCACAAGAGAACTAAACACCGTCACCTTCAAGTGCCCTGATGGCTTATTATGTAGGTGCTCCATTTGGAGGCCATGGATACCACAGTGTCGAAGAAAACAAAAAGTTAGACAAGCAAAACGATTGTTTTTTCCTTCCTGTGTATCAAGAGCTCCCCTCCCCCTCTCACTTTCCCTGGCCCCATCTCAAGCACACCTTCTCTTTAAATATTCTTTGCATTATAAAATAGGATTTACAAATAGAAAAAATAGGGTGCTGGGCTTTTTACTATAACACTCTCAGATTTTCTCAAAAACCGCCTGTTCTCCACCTCCTCACTACTGAACTCCAATCGGATGTGCCTACTTAGCTCCCCTAGAAGAAGGAAGAGAACCTACACTAAAAGATTTGCAAACTTTAATGCACATAAGAATCAACTGGGGGGCTTCCCTGGTGGCGCAGTGGTTGAGAGTCCGCCTGCTGATGCAGGGGACACGGGTTCGTGCCCCGGTCCGGGAAGATCCCACATGCCGTGGAGCGGCTGGGCCTGTGAGCCATGGCCGCTGAGCCTGCACTCCGCAACGGGAGAGGCCACAACAGTGC
>NW_006798383.1:4879488-4889482 GCF_000442215.2 Lipotes vexillifer | reverse complement strand
ACCAAAAAAAAAAAAAAAAAAAAAAAAAAATGCACAGGCAGTCACGGTAAATGACATAATGAGAGAACATGTCACGGAAAGCCAAGATGAACCTTTGGAGTGGGTACAGAAAGGAGGTAGCCACTTTTGGGCGAATAATTCAAGTTACAATAGAGAGTTATGTTCTTTAGGTACTATGGCCCCACATCTTCTTGCGCCCCGTGTGCAGCATCTGCTCTTCCTTCTATCTATGACCTCCCCAAATTCTGTCCCATCATGGTCCCTACAGCACAGCGAGAGAAAGCTAAGATGAACGCGCAACTCACCACCATGAAGGAAGACAGCCTCCTCCAACAGTCAGCTGTATGAAGGGCCCTTCCTATAATCGTTCATTCATTCACGGTTCATTTACCAACTGCATGCCCAGCCCTGTGCTAGTGCTTGACATACAAGAGTGGGCAAGAGGACACAGCCCCAGCTCCTCCCACACAGCTCAGATGGGACACAGACAGGTAAACAAACACTGTGAGTGCAATGTACTAGGACAGAGGTATGTAAGGATGCCACTTTCCTCGCTTCCCACAAAGCTCCGTCTCACAGCTCCACACGTGGGAGTCAGGCTGTGGCTCCAACCCTGGGTCACGAAGGCAAATGTTGACCAGATCTAGTGAAAGCATCCATTCCACCAGCACTCTCCTGACCCCATCTCAGCTCTTCTCATGGATGCCACAGCAGTCAGACCACAGCCTCACCCTCTTCGCTCTCTCTAGGTTGATTTTACAGCTGTCGGGGTCCTGTCCCAGACTTAGTCTCACTCCCCTCTCTCCCATCTTGACTTTTTCCCGGATCATTTCTCCTGAAAGCAGCAGGATAATTCCAGAAATTCCAGAAGATAAGGGGTTCTCCAGGAAAACAAAGCAAATTTCTAACATCTCTGGCCTCAAAAGGGAAGTGAGTGGCTGTGGATACCAGGATGTCCCCCACCCCAGGCCTAGATGAACCAGCATGGCATGGTGGCTGAAAGCACAGACTCTACAGCTATAATCCCTCAGTGGGAATCCCAGCTCTGACACTCCCTAGCTGGGAGCTCTTGAGCAACATATTTAATTTCTCAGTGGAAACAGTACTTAATTCACAATGTTACTGTGAAAATTAAATGAACTGATATCTATAGTGCACTTCGAATTACAGCTGGCACAGAGCAAAAGTCTTGGACGTTCTTTTTTAATTGGGGTATAGTTGCTTTACAATGCTGGGTTAGTTTCTGCTGTACAACGAAGTGAATCAGCCATATGTATACATATATCTCCTCCCTCGTGGATCTCCCTCCCACCACCACCCCCATCCCACCCATCTAGGTCACCACAGGGCACCGAGCTGAGCTCCCTGCGCTACACAGCAGGTTCCCACTAGCTATCTGTTTTACACATGGTAGTGTATATATGTCAATCCCAATCTCCCAATTCATCCCACCCCCCATTCCCCACTCCCCATGTCCAGACTCCCATTCTCTACGTCTGTGTCTCTATTCCTGTCCTGCAAACAGGTTCACCTGTACCATTTTTCTAGATTCCACACATACGCGTTAATATACGGTATTTGTCTTTCTCTTTCTGACTTACTTCACTCTGTATGACAGACCCTGAGAAAACCACAATTCAAAAAGACAACACATGCATCCCAATGTTCATTGCATCACTACTTACAATAGCCAGGACATGGAAGCAACCTAAATGTCCATCGACAGGTGAACGGAAGTTTTCGTTAAATAAAATAATTGTCCTTCTTTCTCCCCAACCAACAGCATGTATGAAAGTCATCAAGACTCTGTGTCAAGTCAGGCCACAACTCCCACCCTATGTCAATGTTGTTTAAAAAAAAAAAAAAAAAAAAAGAAGTACACACTGTGTGCAGAGGGTCAGCTAGAAGAAGGAACCAGCACTGACTGAATGCCTGTTGGGCACCAGCCACTGGGGTGGGTATTCCCACATACATTATATATCACTTAATCTCTCAACAGCCCTGAGACGTCAAAATCATTGTCCCAGTTTTACAGATCAGGAGACAGAGGTTCAGAAATTCCTCTGACCTATTTAGGAACTAGAGACTAGCTCCATGACTATACAGTTTTGTAAAAGGATCCATAAACCTCTTAACTCCTTCATATTGGTGTTCCTCTATTTACACAGAAAGATTAGGAGTTGGGTCCATAAGAGAATGGGGTTTACGCGGAAGAGTAGAGCTGGGGAGACTGCCGTCCCCTCCGTTCGGATCTATGGAGAGAGAAATCGCAGGGGACAGAGGAAGTGTGGCTGAGGTAGAGCGAAAAGACTAGGTGCCATGGGGCCAGAAGGAAATAAAGGTGAAGCTAGGGAGCCTAGGAAGAAGTCCCAGAGCTTCATGAGAGGAATTTCTGGCAGGGTCTCTGATTCTTGGTAGAGATTCAAACCTAACTCAACCTGGCTCTAGAGACCAGCCCACCACTTTTCCTGTCCTCTGTCAAAGGCAGACATAAATAATCAATCACAGCACTCATGCCTTCAGGCCTGGAAAGAGTCTCAGCCAGGAAGCCCTGCCAATCAATCAGAGTTGACTACTAGATAAAATCTATTTGCCATCCCTTCTATTCACCATGCTGCCAAAAGGAGTTTAAAAAGCCCCCTGTCTTTAAAGTGTGGGTAATCTACTTGGAGAACTGACTAGGACAGAGGAAACAAGTGAAAATATATACTCCTAGAAACTGCTAGGTGAATCCTGGTTTAAAATTCTGGACCCAAAAAAAAAAAAAAAAAAAAAAAAAGAGACGACCACCACTACAGTGGGCCAGGCAATGCAGTGCAATTAGCTGTGCTTTGAGAAACTAATAATTCATTGCTTTCTTAGCTTAAATTTCTAGATGCTTTATGATTTACAAAGTATCATCATTTTACCCTAAAAACTACCTCACCAGACAGGTGGGCACCTTGCAAATGTGTAAAGCATTAAATTTTTAGTAGTTTTAGTGGTTCATAAAATTTTCAAGTAGGAAATCATTTTTGCAAGTAATGTCCTTTACAGTTCTCATGCCCCTCCTTCCTTTTTCCTATTTTATTGCACCAGCCAGAACCTCCGAGCCTTGCTACTCAGTGTATGGTCTATGAACCAGCATCACTGGCCTCCCCTGGAAGCGAGCTAAAAAGGCAGAACCTTAGGCTCCATCCCAAACTTCTCAGAATGTGCATTTTAACACGATCCTCAAGTGATTCATATGCACATTAAAATGTGAGAAACATTGCTCTACTACCTACCGAAAAACAGAAATATTTAAAGCTCCCCTTATTTTTGCTCTGATTGTAATGAGAATGTCTCTATTTTCATCATAACTTATGATGCTTATTAGAAGTTTTTGATAGATATCCTGTATCAGTTAAATCAGAAAGCTCTATGTAAATATTAATAACTATGAAAAAATTAAGGTCTAGAGAAGTTGTATCTGCCACAAGATGACCCAGCTTGTAACAGATCAAGCACAAAAGTCCATACTTGTGCTGTCCCAATGCTGACCCCCATCACAGGGAAAGATGGACTAATAACAAATTATTCACACCTAGCATGAGGTTCTGTCCATCAATACATATTTGTTGAATGAATAAATGAATGAATGTCATTGTGCTTTCTTTCATGTAATAGGTGTGTTTCTGCATAGCTGAATGAACAGTAAGTCTTAGATCCTTGAATATTTGTGAACCACATGACTCAGTGTGCAAGAAGAAACTCTATTTTAAGGTACTCTGAACTAAATCCTCTCACAAAGAGGAAAAAAAGTAGCTTCCTTCATGAAAATGTACTCCCTGATAGATTTTAATCAACAAGTGTTGATTGGGTACAGCTGTGTGCCTGTAACTGTCTATGGGTCTAATAAGGATTCAGGAGCTATAAGACAGTGGTTCTCACATTTAACATGCATCAGAATCACCTGGAGGGCTTATTAAACCACAGATTGCTGGCCTAACCCTCATTCCCCCAAGTTTCTCATCTAGTCGGTCTGGAGTGTGGACCAAAATTTAGCATCTCTAATGAGTGCCGGGATGACGTTGATAACAGCCAGTCCAGGGATCACACATGGAGAAGAGCTGACATACAATATCCTGCCTGCATCTAAGGCCAGAGCTTCTCAACTTGGCGGTACTTCTGAGTCACCTGGGAAGCTTTTAAAAATACTGATGACTGGTTCCCTCCAATGACCAGCTGAACCAGAATCTCTGGGGTAGAGGCTGGGTACCGGCATTTTTCGTACGTTCCCCAGGTATTTCTAACGTGAAGTCAGAATTTAGCTCCACTGAGCCTTAGAGCTAAGTTGGGGAGCAAGGGGTAAGACAGGTATGAAAGAAGAATTCCAGGGCAGCACACGCAGTGGTGTGCCAGAACCTGCCAGGACCAGGCGGAGAAAGCCAGATGTGCGGATCTCTTCCCAACACTGCATACAGGCCCATCAACCCTCAAGCTTGAAATCAGCCACTGCAAGAGTATTTACACCACAAAAATTGGCAAGCGCTACAAATCAGTGCACCCCCGCCCATCCCCAGAGAACCAGTTGTTAAACTTCTACCAGCAAACCACTGAATAGAAGGCAGATGTGACAGGTACCAAATAAACATTCAGACAAGAAGTAGCAGAGGAAAAGAGGAAGAAATCCCACTGGGCTGGAGTGGACATAGAGATCTTCACGGAGCTCGTGAGGTCTCCGAGATGGGCCATAAGGGACGGGATCTGTATAGAAAGAAAGCCATCTGCCTGGGAGAAAAATAGGAGCCGATGTTTGGAGGTGGGACAGGGCAAGGTACCTCTGGGCACAGTGAGGGGACTGAACATGCTCAGGAGAAAAATTCTTCTTGTAGAAGTGTTTCTCTGAAAATCTGACTTCAGAAGTTTAGAATTTCATATGATGGGTTCCCGTAGAAAAGTGCATGCATGCAGTATAGGACCATATAGCGGCTAAGCTTTCTGTAAGGATCCTAAAGACAAAAGCCGGCCACAGCATGACCACACAACCCTACCAGCACTTCCCAGAGACTGCCTGGCTTTGTAACAAGTCCACAGTCACTGTGCCTAAGAGGCAACCTGGACAAGCCCATCACTCCCCATTTTTCCCTTGGACGATACCAATCTGTTTGATCTCATCCACCTTCTCCCAGAAGCGGTTAGGGGGAGAATCTGCATCTTCAAAATCCTGCTCTCATTCCCAAGGGGAGATGGCACCGTCAATATCCATCCAAGATCCTGGAGATGCAGTAAGAAGCGGCAGTATCTTAGTTTACTGGAAAACCAAGATGTCATATGAGGCAAAAGAAAGTTGGAACTGGAGGGAAGGAGTTTTGTCTATCCCTCCATCCCCCAAAAGGTCAAAGACAGGCCTGCAGAAGCCATTTCTACATGCCTCCTCTGCTCAGAACTTCTGTCCTGGATGCTTTCACTCTCGCGACTAGAGAAGGAAGAGGCAAGAAAAAGAAAAATAACCATGAATATTTCATGCAGTGCCTCTGCTGACTTTTTAGTTCCCTGAACACCCACTAAAGTGCCACTGTAATAATGTCATTGTTTGCTCATCATTTTCTACCTGGCTCTTAGGGAGGAAAAAAACAGAAATAATAATTCCTGGCTCTGATTGGGAGGTCATAGGAAATCATCTACCACTGGTACTAAGGCTTTTGAAGATCAAAGGGCTGAACGATCACACTTTCATTTATTCGGCACCATTCAAGTTGGTAGAATTCCATAGACGTACATTTTTCAGATAAATGAAGCTTATCCTGAAGCGTTAGATTTGTTTTTGAATTTTAA
This sequence comes from Lipotes vexillifer, assembly GCF_000442215.2. Taxonomy (NCBI): domain Eukaryota; kingdom Metazoa; phylum Chordata; class Mammalia; order Artiodactyla; family Lipotidae; genus Lipotes; species Lipotes vexillifer. Next base: position 4,883,683 of record NW_006798383.1, on the reverse strand, counting down.
CCGTTTCAAATGCAAATAATTCCAGAACGGTACGGTACCGATTTCCCTGCTTTCTTAGACAAAATACATGAAGCAAAATGTACTTCAGAATCCTCATTGTAAACAGCCTGTATTTTTAGCATATGCTCTAATACATGATGTCCCAGCTTATTCTCCCACTTTGGGCTGCTTGACCCCAAATTAACAGCCTCACACTGATGAGCTTTGTTTGTCTCTAGTGCCGATTCCCCACCCCCACTTACTTCCCAATTATAATTCGTTGCTCTAAATTTGCTAGGAATCGGGAAACTTCACAACCAACATCATTATAATAGTATGTAAAAAAAGAGTTAATAGGCTCTGAACAAGGGCCAAAGGCAGTGTGTACTACATAAATTGTATCACCTTGAGCCATCTTGCCTTGGCATCTGTGAACCATGTTTATGTATTTATTCCTTCCTGAGGCTCCCTGGATAGTAGGGTTTGCCTGAGAAGCAGTCCTTAGATAAATGTGTTATTGTTTAGTGATTTTTCATTAACATGTGTACATACAGGTGTTTGCGGTTATTCCTTCAGCATACTTACATATATTGAGCACTGACTGCGTGCTAGGTGCTGTGTTGACAAAGGTACAGAATCCTCTCCACCGTGAGCTCAGTCTGCCAGGGAGACGCAGCCTACGTAGCCCTGCTGCTGCTCACCTTGTCAACCCACCTGAGTCTCTGCTCAGCAGCTGTTCACCAACCACTGCAGCCTGAGCACGCCAGGACCATTCCCTCCTCTGGGCCTTTGCACTTTGCTCTTTCCTCCCCTGGGACTCTCTTCCCGAGGATCTTTGCATGGTTGATTCCTTCTTTGCTTGCAGGTCTCACTCAGTGATCGCATCCCTGGCCGCCCCACCTCCAGCTGCCTCCTGCCCCCTTTTGGTACATTACTGTGTTTTGTTTTCTTCATAGAACCCTCCATGATCCGACATGATCCTGCCCACTAACATCCTTTGTGTCTTTGTGAGCTCAAGGGCCTCCTCGGTGTCAGCCAGCAGCCCAGCATCCCCGGGACGGCACCAGGCCCTCCACGGAGCACCTGCTGAATCAGCAAAGCTGCACAGATGGTTAGAATACAGCAGGGTAAGTTTTTTTGGTTTTGTTTTTTTTAATATATATATGTATTTTTTTTTTTTGATGTTGGGGGTAGGAGTTTTTATTAATTAATTAATTTATTTTTGCTGTTGCGTCTTCGTTTCTGTGCGAGGGCTTTCTCTAGTTGCGGCGAGCGGGGGCCACTCTTCATCGCGGTGCGCGGGCCTCTCACTATCGCGGCCTCTCCTGTTGCGGAGCACAGGCTCCAGACACGCAGGCTCAGCAGCTGTGGCTCACGGGTCCAGTTGCTCCGCGGCATGTGGGATCCTCCCAGACCGGGTCTCGAATCCATGTCCCCTGCATTAGCAGGCAGATTCTCAACCACTGCGCCACCAGGGAAGCCCAGCAGCAGGGTAAGTTTTGAGAAAGGAGAATGGAGAATACCTACCCAAGCCTGGGAGGAGAAAAAGAGATCTCAAGGAAGGAAGATCTGAGCTGGCCTCAGCACGTGAGCAAGAAAGGTCCAAGGGTATTCCAGACAAAAAGGCACATTTAAGTAACATACCGATAATATATATTAAGATAACCTCTCCACAAAATCTCAGGCTAGTGATTTAAACATCGCCCAAGAATCCTCTGCACTGCTGGACTGGCAATAAGAAAGATGGAGGCCCTCTGCTGCCATCTCCCCACAGGTGATGAGTTTCCCTCTGAAAAGTGGAGCAAGCACACAAATACTTTGCACGTGGAGCCTGGAGTAGTCAGCTTGGGCTTCCATAACACGGTCCCACGAACTGTGTGGCTTAAACAACAGAAATGTATTGTCTCAGAGTTCTGGAGGTTAGAAGACCAAGATCAAGGTGTGGACAGGATTGATTCCATCTGAGGGCTGTGAGGAGGAATCTGTTCCGTGCCTTGCTTCTGGTGGTTTGCTGGCAATCTTTGGTGTTCCTTGGCTTCATCACTCTGATCTCTCCTTTAACTTCACATGGAGTCCTCTCTCTGTATGTCTGTCTGTGTCCAAAGTTCCCTTTTAATAAGGACACCAGTCATACTGGACTAGGGGCCCACCCTACTCCAGTACAACCTCACATTAACTAATCACATCGGCAATGACCCTATTTCCAAATAAGGTCACATTCTAAGGTGCTGGGGGTTTGGGCTTTAACATATATTTTAGGATACAATTCAACCCATGGCAGAACCTCAGATTAGAAACCAGCTTCCCTAGCAGGGTCTGCTTCCACAGGGTAAAGACGTGTCTGGGGTCCACCAGGGGGCCCTATAGAGGCAGATTAGCCTTGTCAGGCCACGAAGGGGGGAGCACAAAAACCAACAGGCCCTTGGCTTTGAGAGGCATCCTGGAAGAAGATCTGGAAGAGGGATGTGAGCCCCATTCGCACCCATGGAGCAACCACAGTCGCCCAAGTACCGTTTAGATCACCTTAACAGCTCAAAAGCCCCGTGAGGTCCTAGCTGTTATTTTAAAGGGATGAGGCCCAGGGCACTCAGGAAACAAGAGATCCCAGAGCCTGGACCTTGGACACAGGCTGTACAGCTGAGGAAATGGAAACTAAGTTTCCTCATCTGCAAAGTGAAAGGCTGGACCCTTCTTGCTGTCCTGGTCTCTGGTTCCAGGCTGTGGCATACTTTATACCTGGCAGCCCCTTGATGAACATTTATCAGATAGCTGAATGAAGGAAGAAATAAATGAATGAATCCAAAGCCGTAAGGATAAGGATAAGATGCAATAACCCTCACTGTGGTTAACTCCGATCGAAAAAAAAAAAAAAGACCAGGAATGAATCTGGGGTAAAGATCATTGCCCGCTGGAAATAGTTAAAATAGAATAATATCGTACCCACGGAAACAGAGCAGTGCAAACACACCCAGGGCCTAATTAGACTTCCGAATACATATGCACAGAGGTCTAGCCAGAATTTTCTTTGCCTCAAAACACAGATCTCAGACCTTTTCTCCCCAACCAGGACCTATCAGTTGCTGGGGCTTAGTCTAAATCCATTCCTTACTGTTCAGGCTCCCAAACAATCCAGTCCAAGACGCAATTATTTCTGGAGCCAAGAATTCAGTTTCCACATCCCAGCCTAATATGAATTCTTCCCGCAAAGGACTGAGAAGATACAGCCAAGAATACAATCAAAGAGAAGGACAACCTGTAATCTTAACTTGCCCTTTGTACTTCAGACAACCGTCATCAGCATCAAGGCGGCAGGAAGAAAAACAACTGCCAGCGCAGCAATCACACCGACACCTGTGCAGGGAGACCTTGCCCACAGCAAATGAAAGTGTCTCCCTTTACTGCCACAGTTTAAGAGGAGAAATCTCTTCAGAATTGAGAACTCAAAAGAAACAAAAGGAAAGAGAAAGAAACGGGGAGAGAAAGTTCAAGCCCCGCAAGCTGAATTTCAAACCACCACCACAAAGCAAGAGCCAGCTCAGGAAAAGCAAGAAGAAAACCTATTACCCTGACAATAAACTGCAGCCTTGCAAACACACAGGAACCCAGATGCACGGGTAGTGGAGCGGGAGCTGAAGGGCAAAAAAGAGGCACCATCTCCAAGAGCAAATGCAGCCAGAGAGAGTGGCCCCCCGGAGCCAGCTCTGCCACTGCACCTGCCTGGTGTCTGAAGGACAAGCATTCCCAGCCCTGCATTGGAGAACTTTGCAAATGAGATGAAAAGCAGCCTGCAGTGGGACTTGGGATGCTTGCAGGACAAGAGCTAATGGCAATTATTTAGTTTAACAACTGGGTAATTGCTGACCAGACCAGCAGAGGCCAAAAGGCCAATGCCTCTGCTTTGCCAAGAAAACCAAGGGTTAGGTGTTAACTGCATAAAACTAAGTGCGCTGCTCCCCTGGTCACTTGTAAATGGGCTGTGCTGCCACATGATGTGGGGATAAACCATTCGGGTCAGGGGACCTCTGGCAGACCCACCTGGACAGAGCAGGCACAAACTTTTGTGAGCGGTCATTGGGCTAAAACACCTTGACTTGGATAACAGCAACTGTTTAGTGCTGGAGTGAGTTAGAGGTCTGAAGGTAAGAGTTGATCCTGAACATGGATACAGACCTTCCTGATTTAGGAGAAGACAAGGGACTATCTCGGGTGGTGGTGG
>NW_006798383.1:4862341-4879430 GCF_000442215.2 Lipotes vexillifer | reverse complement strand
GGGGGGGGGGGGGGATCCTGAAAGCAGGTGGAACCGTAAGGAGGTCAAGTCCTTAGCACTGAGTCCCAGAAATCACAAATCTGAAAGTCAGGAAGGTTTCCCCAGGCACCAGCACAGGACATGAACATCCGGACTCAGCCAATGCACTGCCAAGCAGCTTGGGAAGTGAGGTACTTAAGCTCCTAAGGGATGTGTCTTGGCAGTATCACTCTGCCAACTCTCAGAGGGCTGGTGCCACGTGAGGCCCACTCTGACTCACAGGGGCCCCCATTCTGTATGCTCACGCCAGCCTCCAACTCTTCACTCTGGCTTTCTCCACTCTCGGGATGCTTATTCCTGTTCCAGTCACACTCCACCTGGTACATCCCAAGTTCCACCTTACTCCACCCTTACCCACCAGGAAACCCTGTTTATGAAGAAGGTGCTGAATAAGCATCACCTGCCCTTCACAGTTATTTATCCCTGCTGAATATGTTGAGCCCTCGATCAATTTCAAGCTCAAAGGGTACTTAGAAATCATCCAGTCCAACTTTATAGATAAAAATAAACCAAAGCCTTGTACACCAACTATATCTCAATTTTTAAAAATAAATAAATAAATCTAAATAAATAAATAAATAAAACAAAGCCCGGGCAGGTTATCTGGCTAGTCCAGACATTCCTTTGTTAATTTTAGTTTCATGTATGAGAATCTCATTTGTCTAATATGTTGTTATGTTTCTGAAAGACAAAGCTCTTATATTATTCTTTATGCTAGTCTTTTCTATAACCAAATAGTGGGCTTCCCTGGTGGCGCAGTGGTTGAGAGTCCGCCTGCCGATGCAGGGGACACGGGTTCGTGCCCCGCTCCGGGAAGATCCCACGTGCCGCGGAGCGGCTGGGCCCGTGAGCCACGGCCGCTGAGCCTGCGCGTCCGGAGCCTGTGCTCCGCAACGGGAGAGGCCAAAGCAGTGAGAGGCCCGTGTACCGCAAAAGAAAAAAAAAAAAAAAAAAGAAACATATAACTGCATAGTATTTTATTTATTTATTTATTTTCTTTTTGCGGTACGCGGGTCTCTCACTGCTGTGGCCTCTCCCGTTGCGGAGCACAGGCTCCGGACGCGCAGGCTCAGCGGCCACGGCTCACGGGCCCAGCCGCTCCGCGGCACGTGGGATCTTCCCGGACCGGGGCACGAACCCGTGTCCCCTGCATCGGCAGGCGGACTCTCAACCACTGCGCCACCAGGGAAGCCCAACCGCATAGTATTTAACATAAGAGTACACAGAAGTAGATCCTTAATAAATATCTGCCCATCACTGGTCCCTCTCCTCTGTGGTCCACTGATGCCCTAACTCCAATAATAGTATTGTGGGGCTCGGAGTGACCTCGACTTCTTCTAACCACACTGAGATGAGGAGCCATATACTTTATAGAAGAGCAAACCACTTTGGCTGTTATCCTACACATAGCAGGCAACAAGGAAGGGAAGAGGGATTGGTCCCTAACCTCCATGCAGAGAGATCACCATTCAGTCCACATACACTAACAGGGTGCACGTTATTTGCCAGCTTTGTGTAAGTAACAATACTTGAAAGCCGAAAAATACACAGTCCTTGCTCTTGACTTTCAATCTAAGGGGGAAGACAGACAGGAACACAGATCATTATGACTCCACGCGACAAGTGTGATGACAGAAAAGGCAAAGGAGTATCATTCTAGATGGTTAAACGAAGCTCCATAGGTGTGTCAACTCACCAACATGTTCCCCATGAACACCAAGTGACGGGCCTGACTCCTTGCCAAAGCCCGCAGCATACCTCCGCCTCTAGGTCTTCTTCCACACCACTCCCCTCACCCCAAGTGTCCTCACTTCCCCCTGTAAACCTAACTCATCTCTGAAACTCAAGCTTCAGGATGAATCCCAAACTTTAGAGTTCATCCAGGCTCTCCTTAACTACCTTACCACTTCCTTTCCGCAGCACTTATTTTGTCTCTTATACTATTTCTGGTTCAATTCTTATGTCCTTACTTAACTCTCATGCAATCTTATTATTGATCTAAATTTTAAATTCCTTAATGATGGGTCTCAAGTTCTCTCCTCTAGAAAATTCACATATGGGCAAGTCTCAGATACACAGCAAGTGGTCAGTATATCTCCTTACAGAATGCATGCATGCATGAATGAATGAATGAATGAATGAATGTGTCATATAACTAGTCAGGTTTCAATTGTTTATCAATAATTCCAAATAAATCTACCCTCTCACTGTCTTCTCTCTTCCCTATTACACACTAACACAAAGAGACATGACACTATTTTGGGTCAACCAGAATGAGTTCACCTAGAATGCATTAGCCACAGATCTCTGCTAAGATTAGCCAGGTTATTTCCCCTGACACATGCCTTATTTGATTATAACCTTTTAGAAATATGTATTTACTTTAAGGCAATTCCACGAATTTCTGAGTTGCTAGATTTCTGAAATGTTATTTCCAGTTATCTTCTAGTACTAAAATGAACTCGTTTATTTAGGTTATATGTGTGAGCTGTATAACTATAATATTTACTATTCCAGATAAAATTCCCTAAAGTATTTTTAGAAACTTTACCATTTAAATTGCATGCTGCTGACCTACCAGAGAATGGACTTGAGGATACGGGGAGGGGGAAAGGTAAGCTGGGACAAAGTGAGAGAGTGGCATGGACATATATACACTACCAAATGTATAATAGATAGCTAGTGGGAAGCAGCCGCATAGCACAGGGAGATCAGCTCCGTGCTTTGTGTCCACCTAGAGGGGTGGGATAGGGAGGGTGGGAGGGAGGGAGACGCAAGAGGGAAGAGATATGGGGATATATGTATATGTATAACTGATTCACTTTGTTATAAAGCAAAAACTAACACACCATTGTAAAGCAATTATACTCCAATAAAGATGTTAAAAACAAAAAAATTGCATGCTGCCAATTTTTCATCAGTTTCTTACCTTCTCAATCTTGGAACTATATTTTAATTCTGAGGTAATTCAATTTGCTAAATACTTTGTCGTTTGTTTATATGATTAGAAATACAGTTTTCCAAATATCATATATTAACGCATGTATGTGGAATCTAGAAAAATGGTACAGATGAACTGGTTTGCAAGGCAGAAACAGAGACACAGATGTAGAGAACAAGCATATGGACACCAAGGGAGGAAAGCAGGGGAGGGGGTGCTGGTGGTGGTGGGATGAACTGGGAGATTGGGATTGACATACATATACCAATATGTATAAAACAGATAACTAATGAGAACCTTCTGTATAAAAAATAAAATAAAATAAAATTCAAAGTAAAAGAAAAAACATGAATTTAGAAAAAAGAACCAGAAATATAGTTTTCAAGTGGTTAAACTCAAAAAAAAAAAAAAAAAAAAAAAGATTAGCCAGGTTATTTCAATAGTACCTTTTCTAATTTAATTTTTTCTTTGGCATCCCCTTCCAACCTGCCCTGACTCCATCTGGACTTTTTTAGTGCTTGGGGAAAAGGAGAAAATGAGTAAATGAGCTGGCACAAAAGAGGTATAATTCTGTGGTTCAAATTGCCATCCTTTAATGAGTGGAATAAATTTTTATTGGTGTTAACAAACAAGATGCCGATACATAGGCATGGAGGTCAGGACCTAGCCTGGTAGGGCCCCAGCAGAGACTGATTTCTGTAATCAGTTTTCATTCCTCTATGAATATCCCAAGCTACAAGCAGTATGGATGGGAATCATTTCCTGGGTAAATGTGCATGTCCTAGTACAGGAAGAAAGGCCATGAGCCCAAACACTGATCTCAACCACCAAGCCCAGGGAAGCTTACCTACCTTACTATATCTCTCTCGACTTCTCCATTTACAGCACCTAAAACCAGAAATGCCAGGGGAAACAGTCCCCCCCCACCCACTATTTTGGACTCTACCTCTAAAATATACTGATAGGTATATGTACACAGCAAAAGTCCTTCCCTCTACAGGGTTACAGTCTAAGGCAGGCAATAATGCACAGAGGACCCAAACCTGCCACCTGGCCACACATCCAAATCACCTGGAGAGCTGGCTAACAACAGCTGGAGAGATTCTGACTCAGTAGGTCTTGGGTGGAATCTGACAATCTGATGTTTAACACGAGCCCCAGATGATTCTGATGTAACCAACCCAGAAGACAGACTGGCAAACAAATGGAAAGACTGTATAACATGCTTTTGAGTCAGGCAGGTCTATGTGGAAATATCAGCTCTACTACATACTGCAAACTAGGGCAGGTTATTTAACCTCTGGGTTAAGAACAGCTTCTTCAGAAAGTTGTTGTGGGGCTTTAAGCACATAACACTCACAAAACCAGTAGTGTAGGGCCTGGCACACAGCAGAATTTTTATAAATAGAAACTGCCCACAAAGAGAGCCAGACGGTCTGGCTCAGTCCAAATTTCACTAAATCATATTAGGTCTATCAAATTAAAGCTCTGTATCAGGACATAAGTATGATTTAATCATTTCATATACATAAATTCTCAATTAGAATAAAGTGTACTTGCGGTTTCTGAAAATATAGTCACCATAATGATAGCACAGAATTCCACTGCTACAGCCTTGGACTTTTAGGTCACTGATGTCTGAAGAATATCATGGTAATGTTGCCTCATTCATAACATGGTGCCACAACATAAACCCCAAGGACAGTGTCATACAAGAAAATAAGATGGACAAGGAAGTCCTCTGGAAAGTCTACTGTATAGTAATAAAAGTTAGTATCTTTAAAGCCACATTTAGAACCAGAGAGGGAAAAGCCATCAACAAAGTTACACATTACGATCGTTCTTATACTTTTATTATAAAGGTTAATCATTCATATAGTATTAGGAAACGGGTTCTTGATTAAAGCTAAGTGTTGCTATCAGCAAACACTTGCATTCTTTCCGTTCTTGCTTTTTACACACATTCTGTATTCAGTGTATCTTTGAGAAGTTATAGCCTTAACAGAAAGGTGTGTGGGACTTCCGCACTTAAGTTGTCTTGACATAACTCAGCCCAATCACTCTACATGAATGTAGATCGCTTTTCTATTTCTTGGCGAGAAAATTTACTGGTAAATATCATTTAACCTTTCTCAAACAGTGAAGGTGACCCTGGCTCCATCCATCAAATAGATTCCTCACTCTTAATTTAAAATATTAGACGGTGCCCTAAACCTTTTCTTGAGGGGAGACCCAAGCAAATCTTATTTGGATAGATTCCCCATGGCTGTCTACAGTCAATGCCAGATTCTTATAAGATACCTAGCCAGGTACAGCATTTAATTAAAAGAAGGTCAGTCAATAGAGTGGACATACTCCTGCTTGAGCAGTTAATTGCTACAAAGAGTTTAATAAATTATTTTTGGAGCCAAACTCCCAGTTTCCATGAAGTTTTCTTTTTTTTTTTTTTCCTTAAAATCCTCACTGAATTCCACCAGCAAATTCTTTCCAAGCTTGTTAAATACCCAAAGACAAACAGCTGTCAGTAGGCATTCAAGATAAATGGAAAATACATAACCTATTTTAAGTCCATAGTAACTATCAGAAACCCAAGAGTAACTTCATTATTATATACTGCCCCATTTCACGCTATGATCTTTTATTTTTAAGATGAAATATTCAGATGAGAGTAATTAATTCCATTTAAGGGAATCAAGTGCTGGTGAAAGAAAGTTATATTTCAATCACCGAGCAGATATAAGAACAATCACAATGGAACACACCTCATATCCTTGAGATCTTATTCTCAAAGAAATGGAAAAGGGATGCTAAATGAATCTGTGATCCAGCCAGAGAGCAGGCCCAGTCCACAGCTCAACTGGAACTGTGTCCTGGAGGTCCTTCCACTTTTTTTCAAACAAGGCTTACCCTCAGTGGTGATTCTCCATCCCCCTAAGTTTGACAACTATTGAACCTTACTCAACTTTGCAACCCGAACACTGTCCCCATGATCTTCCTTTCCTAAACACTGAAAATTTCTTAAAATCCTGTGTTTAGCTGGAGCTTTTAGAGGAAACTAACCAAAAACCTAACTCCCTTGGTCCTTCCATTAGCATTTTTACATTTTTTAAGAGAGAGGATGAGGACTTAATTCAATTGAATAAAATCTGGAAGGTGAAATTCCAGTCTCTATATAAAGTCACTGCAGGAGAATATGAGAGAATATACTAGGGAAGGAGCCACCTTCACATCCCTCCTCATATCACACTATTTAAGAGGGAAGCCAAATAGCTGTAAATGCACTTTCCCTAAAATGGGATTCTTGTAGCTTGTTCTCACCCCAGGACATCATAGATGAAAGGGATCCTGATTCTAGCCTCTCATTTCACAGCTGAAGGAGCGAAAGACCAGAGCCATTTAATGATCTGCCCTAGATCACACAGCAAGCTACAGTCGCATCTTATTCACTCTCTGTGCTTTACAAGGGTTTGGAGAAGCGGATATACCTTACTCCCGCATCTACTTAACCTTTACATCCATTCAGTTGCCATGTTTTGTTTCACCTGGAAAATAGAAATAGCCTCCTAACTAGTCTCCCTGATTGCATGGTAGCATAAGGCTTACAGGAGGCTGAGAGCCCTTGTCACTCAAATGTTTAGAGCCTCCACGTTGCAGAAGACACCAGTAATCTACAGGAATGTCTCTTGAGATTCACCCTATGTGGGCTTCCAACCCAGCATTGTTAACTTCCCATAACAGAAATTTCACAACCTCCGAAGAAAACTCATGTCGTTACCAGGTATTCCTATTAGGACTTCATTCATTATTTTAAACGCACATCTGTCTCTCTATGGCTGCCACAGATTATCATGAGTTCTGCGATTTGATACCATATTAAGCAATCCTAATATTTCTTCTTTTTGACACTCTTACTACATCTGAAGGCTGCTATCGTATCTCTTCTCTGCCTTCTCTTGCTCTTTTCCATAGTAATAAGCCCCTGTTTCTTGAATCATCCTCTAGATGACATGGTTTGAAGTCTGGTCATAGGGTTCCTCTTCTCCTACACATCCTCCAATTTGTCCATGTCCTACTATGTAGCCACCAAAACAGGACAATTATTCTAAACTAAAATATTACAAACACAGGGCTTCCCTGGTGGCGCAGTGGTTGGGAGTCCGCCTGCCGATGCAGGGGACGCGGGTTCGTGCCCCGGTCCGGGAAGATCCCACATGCCGCGGAGCGGCTGGGCCCGTGAGCCATGGCCGCTGGGCCTGCACGTCCGGAGTCTGTGCTCCGCAACGGGAGGGGCCACGGCAGTGAGAGGCCCGCGTACCACCAAAAAAAAAAAAAATTACAAATACAATATTCCAAACTTAAATGTGCATGATACAAAGAAATCACCCCCATTCTCATTCTAGATTACACAACTATGACAGAGATTAAGGTTTCATGAGCTTTTTGGCTTATGATAACAGAGTTGACTCATAGTGAACCGTGAGCATAGTGAATAGTGGCTTGTTTTTTAAGCCACTTAATAATATTTTACTCATGCGACTAATTCTCTGAAACATCTCCCTCATCTGATTTTGTACAGTTTAATTTTGGGATTTGTAGAACTTTACATTTATTCCTGCTACATTTTGTTCTGTTAGAGTTGGCCCAGATCTCTGGTCTATAAATATTATTTTACATCCTGTTTCTGTCTTAGTATTCAGTCTCTCCTGTCTTTATATTATTTGCACATTGGATGAATTTCCCATCAGCATCTTCCCCAGCCTGAGGGAAATGATGCCTCTCTTAGGCAGAGTAGAGGGCAAGGCCAAGGACAGCAGCTTGCAGCCCATGACTGGGTGGTCTCCAGGTTAACTTACAACCATGGTCAATATCCTTTGAGAATGGTTGTTTGACCAGTTATTAATCCATTTTCCCTTGCATACAAACATAAATCCATATTAATTACAGAAATATCACACGAAAGTTGTTCAGATATGCTGCTGAGACCTTTTCTGCTTGTGTTATTTTTTTCTCACCTAATAGATTAGTGACCCTTAGAAAAGAAGCAAAATTGATGCTAGCATGGATTGCTTGTATCAAACCCTCACAGCGCCCTAGTGATCATCACCTCCTCATTATTTCAATATCCCTTCTAAAATCTTGCCCACAGTCATCTTCAAGCTCACTGCTCCAGAGCTGTGACATCCATCATCTGACATTTGTCTATCTCATTCTTGAAATTAGTCAGTCTTTAACAGTGACCTCCTAGGTAATGTTTTTCAGAGCCCTACCATAAAACTGCTCCGTGATGGAAGACTTAAATTTATTTAGATCAATATCATATTCTATCAGTCTCTACATGCACTTTACTTGGCTCTTCTCATTTATTCATGTTCATTTACACATGTTTGTTCTACACCGTTGAGTCCAATGATCAATTTACCTTAATCCCAAAGGCAAAATTAAAGTGGAAACTGAGGTGCTCTGCTTTCTCCGTCATCCATCACTCCCTTGATATCTCTGCCTTAATATTGACAAAAATCTCGCTCTTGCCCTTGTTTTCGTTTAACCGTAAAGTATTCTAAAATTTTGCCTTCCAAACTGTTCTTTTAGGTCAGCGCCACCTACTCGTTTATATTACACACACCTTGACTTTGAAGACTTTTTCAAACATATTGCTTAAAAATTGTGTCTGATGCTGATCAAGGCAAAATAAAGTTATATAGTCATGTAATAATTTAATTTTATCATTTGTTGATTTTCAAAGAACAATGCTCATTCTCATTGCTTTGCAAGGGATCTATAATTATTTCAGGCTCAGGAAATACCAATGAGGTTATGTTTTAAAAAAAAGAAAAACCTTTCCATGTGGAAATCAAAGAAAGAAAATAGACATCAAATATGTAAAAATAAGCAAAATAATGTATAATTTACTAAATCCTATTTAAAATGAAAGCTAGGATAGCATAGCACTGAAGAGCACTGGCTTTGGGCTTAGCAAAGTTGAGTTTAAATGTTTTTGTTCCGCTCACACTAAGTGTGTAATCTTGAGATACTTACCTCTTCCTTCCAAGGCTCCAGCTCCCTCATTTGTGAGATATGGATAATGCTAGTGCCTACTGCTTAGGGGGCAACGAGGATTCAATGAAAAAGAGGGATTCAATAAAAAAGAGGGAGCTGAATTCAATGAACAAATACAAATAATGTATTTGTTCAGTTACTGACACACGTAAGAACTCACTAATCCCCACAGTATTTTATATGTTCCCATTTAAAAACCACTTTTAATATTGAATACTTGGGTGAAAGATTCCCCGATTTTTAAGGAGCATGAAATATGAGGCAGATATAAATAACTTAGGAGAAAAGAAACTAGGAAAACGGCTGACACAGAAGTCACAATCATGTTCAAATTGATAAAGCCATATCTCTGTCTGGTTCTGGCCTTGCACTGTAACCTCCTAAAGGCCAAGGTCCCTGAAATACACTTCTTTGTGACTACAGTGCACACAAGCGCACACACGCGCGCACTCCCATACCTCGCACAGAGTCAAGTACATGGTAAGTGCTAAATAACCATGCTTGACTGAGCAGTGATCTCCTCAGAGCTGGAAAACAAGAGGTAAATTCACAACTCTCCAGGCAACACAAAAATCAACGGCAGTAGATACGCTGTATACCCAGGTCCCCCCTCTGGGAATTGCCTGGCCCACATAACGTGGTGGCCTCCTTGCACTCATGTTTTTGCTTCATGACCCTGCCCCTTTGGCCACAGCAGACTGGTTTAATGATGGACACCTAACCACCATTGGTGGACAGCTGGGAAAACTGGATTTTCTCTCCTGAGCATCTGTTAGGAATTTAGTTACACCCTTGGTGGAGATCTGGAAGGAGGGTCTACAAACTCCTGCTCCTGAGGTCTTGGATTTACTTAATCTCCACCCTTTCTTCAAGTCTGATCATTCCCTGAAATGCCTACGATACTACAGCATCTTTCCAATGAACTTCATGTTCTTGCCTAAGTGAATTCCAGATGGTTTCTGTTGCCTTTAGTTTAAAAACGAAAACTGAACTAATACACTGAGGAAAATGAAGAGAAAGAATACCAGTTTCATCATCAGCCTGGCCTTGCCTATGGCTACACATGCTTTTGACTGATACAAACAACCAAAACAAGGTCTAATAGTTTTACTGTGTGCTAGAACACACTGAATGGAACTCAGTAAAGCTTGTTAGGAAAGAGATTATGGAATCATGTCAGCAAAATGTATCATCAAGATCCATAAGAGATTATAGACTTTAGAATCAGATCACATAAAATCAGAGAAAAGCCAGAATTTTCCAAGAGAGATATTTTGAGAAGATTAATCAAAATTACATGGCAAAAATGAGGGCCAACACTGGCTCAGTGCTTACTACGTGCTAACTACTGCTCTAAGGCGTGTTCCACGCATAAACTCACTTAGGCCCTATGACAACCCTGTGACATGGAGGTACTAAAGATGAGGAAATTCAGGGACTGAGAGGTAAAGTACGTTCCCAAGGTTTCATGGCTAAAAAGTGGCAGATCAAGGCTTCAATCCCAGTGCTCTTAACAATGGACTGCAGGGCATCAATGTAAGCTGACTGTGTCCCTCCAGGTGCCGGCATGTTCAGTGCGGAAATGTAAAGGCGGAGAGAGGAAACTGGCTCACAGGAGTTGTTTGACATTCTCCATGTGTACTTGTTCATTCATTCAGCAGGCGTTTATTGATGCCTCCTACATGCCAGGCACTGTAGTAGGTGCTGAGAACAGTCCCAGTGGCAACTCCCTTGTAGAACATGGTCCCAGGGTTACAGGATGCATGCACAGGGTATAGCACAGTAACTTACACTGAATAGGCATTCAATAATCTTTAAGAAACAACCGACACTCCACATATGGGAAGCATTTCTCGCCCCCTTACAATCTCCAGGTTAGGTTAGCACCCCTCACTGATTCTCCAGGAACCTCGTGTCTCTATCACAGACTTCCCACAGTGCTTTGGAAGTATCTGTGTGTCTATTTAGACCCCTATAATATAAGCTACTTGCATATGTGACTGTGCTACTCATCTACCTCACTAGGGCTGGGAAGAATTCCCAGCATACGGAAGTGCTCAGCAAACGTTTGTTGTATGAATGGACTCCTCAGTATGACCTATTACCTCTTCAAAAGCCCATCCTTTGAAAACAAAAGTCATGGCAGGACAAACACTGAGCAGCTGATCCACTGGCAGAGTTGGATTTGTCCTAAACTAGTTGTTCTCTTTTCTCCTGTCTTTCTGATCAACTCTCCCCACTGGGAGGTGGCCAGCCAGATGACGGATGCAGCTGAGCCACAGGACCATGGAGCAACATTCCCTGCAAATCACACCCATGGCACTGGCTTCACTAGTTTAGGTCTTCAGCCATTTAGGGGGAAGTGCCCCACTCAGTAGAGTAAGCATGGATTTGAATCCACAAAGACCTAGAGTTGAATCCCTGCGTCTCCACCCAGCAGTTGGGTAACTTTGAACAAGCAAACTTCTCTGAGCCTTGTTCTTCTCACTTTAATACTTGCCTCACAGAATCATCTTGAGGATTAAATGGGGATCACACAAATGAAGGCACCAGAACACAGTAGAGATCAATAAATATGAATAGCCCATCCCTTGTTAATTCAGCATATGTCTTTTAAAAATATACACTGATCCTTTCAGATTTTTAGAGTCTACTTTTCTATCTCCTCCATCTTCATCTCTCTGAGTTGGTATATATAGGTGTGACAATAGGGAACCATCTGGGAGACACAAATGATTAAAAAAGGAAAACCATGTCATTAATTGAGGATGACAGACACATTAACTCAGTTTGCTGTAACATTTTGCATGGGAAACCTCCTCGAAACCTCCCAACTCACAAAAATCAAAGGCTTGCGGTCATCTTCCTTGTGCAAATGAAACACCACTCTGCAAACCACAACTAATTTTATGTTTAACTTTTTTAAACAAACCGTAACAAATACTAAGTATAGCTAATCATTCCCTGATTCCTTTGGTATTCATTGTAATAGCACTAATTACGATAAACACATTTGGAATTAATGTGCATGTCATATGCATATACCAATTCCATTCAAATTTACCACTGATTAACGCCCGTGAAGTGAACAACGAGTCTTCAGTTTTAATACACCACTCACATCTTGAGCAGCACAGCCTTAAAAATGGTCCCAGGCATGCAACACCAAAGCAGCAGCCTACATAAGGCAAAAGGCAAGGGGGACATTTGCAGGAAGATGATTCTGAGGGTCTTTCCCTTCTCTATGTTCATGATGCATTCCGGGGGTGAAAAAAGAGTCCAGATTCTGCAAACCTAGCATTAGAACACATTAGTGTGAGAGAAAATTAAGTTTGGGGGTTAAAGCCTGGGCCTGGAATCTGATCTGGTTTCAAATCTTGGCTTTGCCGCTTATTCGCTAGTACATTGTTTTAGGCAAGTCACTCAGTGTCTCTAACCTTCAGGTCCTTCATCTGTAGCAGTGGAGATAATATGCTCCTCATAGGACTGTTGTGAGGATTAGTAAGAAAAAGCAAATATTTCACTATTCTCGGCAAATGGTTTGTGTTTTAATTCAAAATATAGCATTATTATAATTGATAATGATCATCATTATTATAATAGAATATTTGCTATTACAAGCTAGGAATCTCATTCAACAGGATGCAATGGCATAAGTAAATATCTCCCAAGCAGGCCCAGCATGTCAGGGATCCAAGAGTGAGATAGGGGAGGGAAGGCAAAGAAAGATATGACTTTGTTTTGTTTTCAGTTTTTGTTTTGGGTTTTTGTTTTTAATAAGACTGTTTTAGAGGTTTCAGTTTAGAGCGTAGAGTGATGATGGGTAAAGGGGAGAACTCGGGCATGAGAAAGCTGCCCCATCACTCTCTTGCCAGCCACCATGCGCGAGCCCATCAAGCTTCTAAGAGCTGACTTCTTCCTTTGTAATATGGAGATGAAAATATCCATCTCACAGTGGTGTGAGGATCAAATGAGGTGATGAAATGGGAAATGCTGAAGGCATCGTGATCAGAGTTTATAACTATTATTATTGGCATCATTATCATCATCATTGATTATCATCATCACCATGAATGAACAAAGGTTTAGGGACGCCCATTCTGAAATCCTTTCCTTGGAGCTCTAGCCTTTAAACTTATGCCTGAATAAAGGATGCTTTTCATTGTCCTGTTCCTAACCTCTCTTCCAAACCTCCACATCTACATCTGTACAGACCAGGCAGACTTCCTGTGCCTCCCAGCCCCAGCCCGATACCTCACCAAAGCATGCTCATGTGTGCAAAGGGGCTTAGGACAGCACGGGGATGGCTCAGAACTAACTCATCCCCTCCAAGAGAAGTAAAACTCAATCCACTGCTGTCCTGAGAGCCCACTCTCAGTAACACAGACTTATTGAAAAGAACGTCTTGGGCACAGTTATAAGGCACCCACCTCCTGCTGGCCTCCCCCACCCCCCATGGTGATGCATCTGGTCAAGGAACCCCCAGCACAAGGTGTATGCCTCTCACAGCACATCTGCTACCCCTCCTCCTACTACATCATTCAAGCATTAAGCTTAACCTCCCCTCCCCCAGACCAGGAGTCCCTTGAGTAGAGAGATCATTTGAAGAAAAAGGCTTTTCCAGCCCCAACACTTATTATTTAATTTTTAAAATTTAAAAAAAAAAATCGAAAGATAACAAGGATTGGCGAGGTTGTGGAGGAATTGGAATACTTGTACACTGTTGTTATTTTGTTGTTGTTGTTGTTTTCTTTGTTTTCTTTTTTTTTTTTTTTTTTTGCAGTACGCGGGCCTCACACAGTTGTGGCCTCTCCCTTTGCGGAGCACAGGCTCTGGACGCGCAGGCTCAGCGGCCATGGCTCACAGGCCCAGCCGCTCCGCGGCATGTGGGATCTTCCCAGACCGGGGCACGAACCCGTGTCCCCTGCATCGGCAGGCGGACCCGCAACCACTGCGCCGCCAGGGAAGCCCTGTTGTTGTTTTCTAACATCTTTATTGGAGTATAATTGCTTTACAAAGGTGTGTTAGTTTCTGCTTTATAGCAAAGCGAATTAGCTATACATATACATATATCCCCATATCTCTAACACCTGTACACTGTTAACGGGAATGTAAAGTGGTACAAAAATAATAATAATAAAAATAAATTAAAAAGTGGTGCAGCCTCTGTGGAAAACAGTATGGAGATTCCTCAAAAAATTAAAATAAAACTACCATATGACTCAGCAATCCCACTTCTGGGTTTATATCCAAAAGAATTAAAATCAGTATCTCAAAAACCAGTATCTGCACTCCCATACTCATTACAGCATTATTCACAATAACCAAGATATGGAAACCACCCAAACATCCAATGGCAGATGAAGGGATAAAGACAATGTGCATATACATGTAGTGGAATGTTATTAGGCCTTTAAAAATAAGGAAGTCCCACCATTTGCAACACAACAAGAATGGACCTGGAAGACATTATGCTAAGTGAAATAAGTCAATCACAGAGGATAAATATTACATGATTCCTCTTACATGAGGCACCTCAAACAGTCAAACATACAGAAGTAGACAACTGAATGGGGGTTACCAGGGGACGGGGGAAGAATACATGGGGAGCTGTATTTTAATGAGCTTAAAGTTACAGTTCCACAGGAGGAGTATGCTCCAGAGTTCTGCTATGCAACATAGTACCTGTAGTTAAAAATATAGCACCCTGCACTTAAAAATGTAAGACAGCAGATCTCATGTTGTATTCTCACAAAACAAAACAAACCCCAAAGAGATGCAAGAAAACCTTTGGAGGTGATGAATATCTTTTTTACTGGATTGTCGTGGTGTGCCATGAGTATATACATATGTCCAAACTAACCAAATTGTATAAACTAATTATGTGCAGTACATTGTATACCAATTACATATACCTCAATAAAGCTGGGGGGAAAAGAAACACACCAAAATGCTACTATTGGTTACCAAAGGAAGGTGGGATTGGATAAGAGTATATATGTGGTGGAGGCTAAACAACACACTACTTAATAACCAAGAGATCACTGAAGAAATCAAAGAGGAAATCAAAAAATACCTAGAAACAAGTGACAATGAAAACACGATGACCCAAAACCTATGGGATGCAGCAAAAACAGTTCTAAGAAGGAAGTTTATAGCAATACAATCCTACCTTAAGAAAGAAGAACCGTCTCAAACAAACAATCTAACCTTACACCTAAAGCAATTAGAGAAAGAAGAACCAAAACACCCCAAAATTAGGAGAAGGAAAGAAATCATAAAGATCACATCAGAAATAAATGAAAAAGGAATGAAGGAAATGATAGCAAAGATCAGTAAAACTAAAAGCTGGTTCTTTGAGAAAATAAACAAAATTGATAAACCATTAGCCAGACTCATCAAGAAAAAAAGGGAGAGGACTCAAATCAATAGAATTCGAAATGAAAAAGGACAAGTAACAACTGACACTGCAGAAATACAAAGGATCATGAGAGATTACTACAAGCCACTATATGCCGATAAAATGGACAACCTGGAAAAAATGGACAAACTCTTAGAAACGCACCACCTTCCGAGACTGAACCAGGAAGAAATAGAAAATATGAACAGACCAATCACAAGCACTGAAATTGAAATTGTGATTAAAAATCTTCCAATAAACAAAAGCCCAGGACCAGATGGCTTCAAAGGCAAATTCCATCAAACATTTAGAGAAGAGATAACACCTACCCTTCTCAAACTCTTCCAAGATATAGCAGAGGGAGGAACACTCCCAAACTCATTCTACAAGGCCACCATCACTCTGATACAAAAACCAGAAAAAGATGTCACAAAGAAAGAAAATTACAGGCAATTATCTATGATGAACATAGATGCAAAAATCCTCAACAAAATACTAGCAAACAGAATCATACACCATGATCAAGTGGAGTTTATCCCAGGAATGCAAGGATTCTTCAATATACATAAATCAACCAACGTGATACACCATATTAACAAATTGAAGGAGAAAAACCATACGATCATCTCAACAGATGCAGAAAAAGCTTTTGACAAAATTCAACACCCATTTACGAAAAAAATCTTCCAGAAAGTAGGCATAGAGGAAACATTCCTCAACATAGTAAAGGCCATATATGACAAACCCACAGCCAACATCGTGCTCAATGGTGAAAAACTGAAACCATTTCCACTAAGATCAGGAACAAAACAAGGCTGCCCACTCTCACCACTCTTATTCAACATAGTTTTGGAAGATCTAGCCACAGCAATCAGAGAAGAAAAAGAAATAAAAGGAATTCAAATCGGAAAAGAAGAAGTAAAGCTGTCACTGTTTGCAGATGACATGATACTATACATAGAGAATCCTAAAGATGCTACCAGAAAACTACTAGAGCTAATCAATGAATCTGGTAAAGTAGCAGGATACAAAATTAATGCACAGAAATCTCTGGCATTCCTATACACTAATGATGAAAAATCTGAAAGTGAAATTAAGAAAACACTCCCATTTACCACTGCAAGAAAAAGAATAAAATATCTAGGAATAAACCTACCTAAGGAGACAAAAGAACTGTATGCAGAAAACTATAAGACACTGATGAAAGAAATTAAAGATGATACAAATAGACGGAGAGATATACCATGTCCTTGGATTGGAAGAATCAACGATGTGAAAATGACTCTACTACCCAAAGCAATCTACAGATTCAATGCAATCCCTATCAAACTACCAATGGCATTTTTCACAGAACTAGAACAAAAAATTTCACAATTTGTATGGAAACACAAACGACCCCGAATAGCCAAAGCAATCTTGAGAACAAAAAACAGAGCTGGAGGAATCAGGCTCCCTGACTTCACACTATACTACAAAGCTGCAGTAATCAAGACAGTATGGTACTGGCACAGAAACAGAAATATAGATCAATGGAATAGGATAGAAAGCCCAGAGATAAACCCATGCACATATGGTCACCTTATCTTTGATAAAGGTGGCAGGAACGTACAGTGGAGAAAGGACAGCCTCTTCAATAAGTGGTGCTGGGAAAA
>NW_006798383.1:4844343-4861595 GCF_000442215.2 Lipotes vexillifer | reverse complement strand
AGCTCTATTTACAATAGCCAGGACATGGAAGCAACCTAAGTGTCCATCAACAGATGAATGGATAAAGAAGATGTGGCACATATATACAATGGAATATTACTCAGCCATAAAAAGGAACAAAACTGAGTTATTTGTAGTGAGGTGATGGACCTAGAGACTGTCATACAGAGTGAAGTAAGTCAGAAAGAGAAAAACACATACCGTATGCTAACACATATATATGGAATCTAAAAAAAAAAAAAAAAAAAAAAAGGGTCATGGGTCATGAAGAACCTAGGGGCAAGATGGGAATAAAGACACAGACCTACTAGGGAATGGACCTGAGGATACAGGGAGGGGGAAGGGTAAGCTGGGACAAAGTGAGAGAGTGGAATGGACATATATACACTACCAAACGTAAAATAGCTAGCTAGTGGGAAGCAGCCACATAGCACAGGGAGATCAGCTCTGTGCTCTGTGACCACCTAGAGGGGTGGGATAGAGAGGGTGGGAGGGAGGGAGATGCAAGAGGGAAGAGATATGGGAACATATGTATATGTGTAACTGATTCACTTTGTTATAAAGCAGAAACTAAGACACCATTGCAAAGCAATTATGCTCCAATAAAGGTGTTAAAAAAAAAAGAGTATATATGTGGGGGGGGTTATTAACATTCTCTTTATAATAATTTAAATTTTTAATTGAAAACATATTTTAACCACAAAAATGATAATGACTAAAATTTTCCCAAATTTGGCAAAAGACACAAACGTAAAGATTCAAAAAACTTAGCGAATCCTAAACAGGATAATCCCAAAGAAACCCATACCAAGACTTATCACAAACTTCTGAAACCTATAGACAAAGAAAAAAATCTAGCCATCTGCAAGAGAGAAACAATACCTTACAGACAAGGGAAAAAAACAATTTGAAAGACAGTGGATTTCTCATAAGTGAGTGACACCAGGAAGAAGTGGCATGATATTTTCTAAGAAGTGAAAAAAAAAAAAAAAAATACTGTCAACCCCAAATTCTCTATCCAACAAAAATTTCCTTCAGGAATGAAAGGGTAAATCAAAACATTCTCAAATGAAAGAAAACTAAGAAAATTTTTTTATCAGCAGACCTATTCCAAAAGAATGGCTAAAGGAAGCTCTTGAAACAGAAAAAAAAAAAAAAAAAAAAAAAAAAAAAAAAAAAAAAAAGATCAAAGAAGGAACCCTGGAAAATAAGGAAGGAAAAGAGAACACCAGAATGGAGCACAGGAGAAAGGCGATCCCATTGGTACTGCATAGCTTGCACACCAGAAATGCACGACGAAATCAGTAGATACTAGGATGACTGTCAATGCAAGTGGCCCTTCGGTTTCCTCTATTCCTACAAAATACACTGTTTTCCACCATTCAACAGACTCTCATCTTTTAAATGCTCCAAAAATGCTCTTGCCCTGCCCAACTGGGCTTCATGAGTTTGTTAAATGATGAGCACATCCACCTACTTCTTTTTTTTTTCAAATTTATTTTACTGAAATATATTTGACTTACAGTGTCATGTTAGTTTCTGGTATATACAGCGAAGTGACTCAGTTATACATACATATGTGTGTGTGTATATAAATATGTGTGTGTGTGTATACATAAAACATCGTCCGCATCTTCTAATCCCAACCTCCCACTCCATCCCTCCCCCACTCTCCTTCCCCCTTGGCAACCAAAAGTCTGTTCTCTATGTCTGGGAGTCTGTTTATACTTCATAGATAAGTTCATCTGTGTCATATATTAGACATATGATTTGTATGGTACTTGTCTGTCTCTTTCTGACTTACTTCACTTAGTATGATAATATCTAGGTCCATCCATGTTGTTGCAAATGGCATTATTTCACTCTTTTTTATGGCTGAGTAATATTCCACTGTAAATATGTACCACATCAGCTTTATCCATTCCTCTGTCCATGGACATTTAGGTTGTTTCTATGTCTTGGCTGTTGTAAATAGTGCTGCTATGAACATAGGGGTTGCATGTATCTTTTCAAATTTTAGTTTTCTCCAGATATATGCCCAGGAGTGGGATTGCTATATCCAGCTACTTCCGTTTCCTATCCTTATAGCCAACAATACTCCTGGCCCTACTTGCCGAGCACCCCGATACAAGGTCAGTCCCTGAGGCACAGGCTGCTTTCATCCTGGACCCCACTGTTTCCTCTTACAGACTATGAAGAGGACACTTTCAGCACAAAGAACTGTACTCTTCATGGAATTCCAAATTTTCTAAGAAAAAGAAAAGAAATTATGTGGTAAAGGGGCATCTCTTCCCTTCCAGTTAGCCCTTACTCTCCCTCCTCCTTCTTTTTGGAATCCCAGCGGCTGACCTTGCCATATAAAAAGGCCTCCTATAATGTGACTGAGGCTCCACTTTTCCTCCATGAAATACACAGGGAGAAGGAGAGGCAGCAAACACTGGAAACTCCATCTCCCTTGGCTTCAGTGTATTTTGATCGCCATCTGATCCAGATAATTTCCACTCGAGAAGCCTTCATTATTTGATTCAGTGATACATGAGTGAGGAGAAAGAGTCCCACAAATTTCTAGGACTACATACTATAGGCAGATTTTTGGAAGGAATCTGTTATAATTGATGTTGACCCTTTCAGTTTTATGTCATGCAAATATTGCCAATTTGCTTTTGTTAGTATGTAGTGCAAAAAGTTTTAAATACATACCTTTTTGTATTTTTTGATCATGCTAAGAAAGAAATTCTATATACAAATTAAAACAAATACTTTCCATATTATACAAAGTAATACTGACTACTATTTTCCGGTTCAAGCCTTTCCTCTTCACCATTAAACACTCTGTATCTCCTCACATACTTCCTCCAAGTAAAATGTTCTTTGATAGTTGGGTAAACACAGAACCTGCAAATTACCATCTAGAAATCCTGGAGTCCTGTATAGGTGGGTGAATTCCCTGTCTTATTTTGACTGGCTTTTTAATGGAAATACAGTCAAAGGAGAGAAATGAGTGTGGCAGAATGTGCGGGAAAGGTATGATCTCACCTATTCCAATAAAATGGCAGCAGTGACTCAAGATCCCTCCAGAGGCACGGGGAGCCTTCAGAATCGGATGCCTGAGGAGAGGGCCTCAGCTGAAGAGCACCTATGGCTGAACTCCAGGAAGCACTGTCCTTCCCCTGTTGCAGGAACCACTTTGAGAGCCCTACTCCACGAGGTATGGACACAGCACCTGTCTAAGGTGCCTTGCCTCTTTGGTGACAGAGACTGATAAAAAGGCTTTTCATCTGCCCAGAGTGCTTTTAGTTCTCCCAAAAGAAGCAGATTCAGGAAAACCTGGAACTGAGCAATTTGGTCAGAGTCATCAGAGAGTTGAAGCCAGTAATACAAACAGGCCTAAGAATTTGCCCTGGCATGGTAAGCTTCTATGTGACCATGGCAGAAAAACTCAGAGAAATTCAATCCATTTGCCTGAACTAGTTTGAAAACGCCTGCTGACTCTCTGCAAACACAGCTTCTGCTTCACCTGAATCAGGACTTTGGAGAAGAAAAATCAAGATGGTCTTTTCACTTGTCCCCAGGGTCTTGATATCTCTCGGATACAAAGGATCCCAGTCAACATGGTCCCATGACAGCTGGTGGCTGAAATTAAAGTGTTTACGCCTGCACTGAGCATGAACTACTGGATGTGGACGTTCTGTGGGTTTACAAGTCTGGATCCAGCCGTGGCCAATAGCTTCCTCATATTTCTAATGACTTGCAGAGTGTCAGATGTGTGAATGGCCAGCAGAGTCCACCAGACAACTCTGAGACACGCACCTCTGTGGTGTGTATCACGGGTTCCCCTCGCTTTGCTCTGGCCACCACCATTGGGAGGGAGAAATAGGAGAGTCAGCTGAATAGGCTGTGAGTCTCTACAGGAATATGAATAGCGTCAAGAAACTTCCCCTGTTATCTTCAGGCCTTGGGTTTTGGGTTGTGAGTCTTAGGGAAAGGGGAAAGAAGTGAAGTTACTGTCAGTGCTGAACCATGGACTTTACTCCATATAAACCCAAATTTGCAGAAAGTAAGAAATTTCCTGGACTGTGACATGAAAGCCATTTCACTTTTCAATGCCTCTGATGGCCTCCATCTATATACACACAAATGTGTCTGTCTCAGAGCCTTTGCATCCACTCTTCTGCCCTGGGGTCCCAAGAGACAGTGAAAATGTGGAACCCGTGAAGATCTGTCACAAAGAAGCTACAAATACTGCAACTTGGGCACAGTCTCCTCAAGAAGACATGTAAAGTCTGACCAGAAAGAAAGAACAAGTGGGAGAAAACTACTGCCTCATATATTCCTAAGTTCTCAGATACGAACAGGTATTTACAAGAGGCTACGTCCATGAACTGCTGCTTCAAGAACAGTTCCTGATGAACCTGTTTCTGGAGAGTGTCTGGGCTGGATCAGTGTCAAATATCATAAATGTGTGGGTGAGTTGTGAACAAAGAAAACGTCATCACATTAAAAGCCTGAACACCAAGCAAGAAAGATGACAAATACCTGAAGAAAGTTTCCAATTGAAAAAGTCAAAAGAGAGGACTCAGAGATGGGAACATTTTGAAAGAAAAAGAAAAAGTTCACTTGCAAAGAGTACAACTTCTTGTTGTACAAAACAGTCTTCAGAAGGACTCATTCCTCAAGAGAGAACAGAACAACTATTTAATCGAATAAACCGCAAATCATCAAGGTCATAAAAAATACCATAACGGCATAGCTCTTTTGAGATGCCGACAATAAAATGCAAAAACATGAACATTGAATTCATCCATGTCAATTTAAAATATATTTCTAAATCTTGACAGAATAACAAAGCGTCACTGCACTCTCTAGAACACGGCCCTCACATGCAACCGAACACGAGTGTACATGTACATGGTATGTGTGCCAGGATATCCCTGCCAGCCCGGGTACAGGCATGCCCCACTTAGAGCATGTTCTTTTTTTTTTTTTTTTTTTTTTTTTGGTGGTACGAGGGCCTCTCACTGCTGTGGCCTCTCCCGTTGCGGAGCACAGGCTCCGGACACACAGGCTCAGCGGCCATGGCCCACAGGCTCAGCCACTCCACGGCATGTGGGATCTTCCCAGACTGGAGCACGAACCCGTGTCCCCTGCATTGGCAGGCGGACTCTCAACCACTGCGCCACCAGGGAAGCCCTAGAGCATGTTCTTTATACCTGGGTGTTCACTTCTCTCAGGAAGACACTGGAACATTATGAAGAAAACAACCCTTCCACACGAACAAGAAATAGCTTTGTTTTTCACAAGCTCATGCCACTCCCATGGCCTTACTCCTTTTCCTCCTTCTATGTTTGAAGTTAGACTCCAACCACCAGCCTTTCTGAGCTCCACCCAATCAATTCACAAGAGGGTCTGGCTGAGGGCAAATGACCTGCCGTATTCAGCAATGACCCTCAGAGGCCCGAGGCCCAGGAACTCAAGCATTCAAAAATTAGGTCGACAAATTTAGTCTTGTCACAGGAGGACAATTAAGAAGGTTGGCTGGTTTGTTTCATAAGTGGATTCCTGGGCAGCCCAAGTATGACAGCTGTTTTAACACCAGCCCAAGGGGATGAGCCCAGATGAAAAAGAAAAAGAGCTCAACCAAGCCTCATTCTGCTACTAAAAGGAAGAAGCAGAGAGAGAGAGAGAGACGTGCATTTGACTTCACTTTGAGCTACTACTGTATCATGTTTGGAGGGCTGTATTTTTCCTTGGGGGAGAGGGTGGCCAGATTAGCGGGAAAGAGGTTGTTGCACTTTGAAAGAAAAGAAAACGAGTTATTAGTGAACAAGTCAGAACTGGTTTCAAGAAATCCGGGGCCTGGCTGGAGTCCGTGGCATGTGTAATAACTGTGTCCCAAACAGAAATCCTTATCGGGATGCTCATCCCCAAAGCCGACTTCAATTGCTGCCTTTTCATCTCAGCAGCCACCAACAGGCCAGAAGCTCAGCTGCAGCTTTCATTAATTTCCACCATCACCTCTGATCTTGAAGCTTTAGCCAGGAAGGGAGCCAAGGGCTTTGTCTTTTTCATAGGTAATTTTCAATTACAAGGGCCAGTTTCCTTGAATCCTACAGTGGGGCAGAGCAGCTTGGGGAGCAAGCTTCCTTCTCTCCCAAAGAAACAAAGGGATTGGTAAAAAAAAAAAAAAAAAGAAAAGAAAAATCAGATGGTGAGAGCTCATGAATACCCCACCTCTGGCTCCAGCCAGAAATAAACATGAAAAATAATGAAAGCCCCGAAAGTGAACAGCTGAGGATGCATCTCCGGCTGCATTCGGGGGCAGCTCTCAAAAGCCACCTGGAGTTTCCTGAATCCCAAGTAATAACTTTCAAACTATCTCCTAAGCCAATTTTTTGAGAGCCCTGAATAGCTGGCATAAGTGCCAAGAACAATGCAGTGGCACAGCTTCTATGGAGCAGCCAGGCCCCCTGCCCACCACTGACATTCACCAGGCAGGAGAGCACCGTGAAAGACGAGCTGCGGGGGGACAGCCCCCTCTGGGGGCTCTTCTCTTTCCTGATGTTCTCCACCGACTCTTAAATTTGTACACTACACTTTCTGGGGAAAGACTTTTTAAACTGACTACCTAAAATGGGAGATTCCTTTATGAACTATAAAAAAATGTTTTAAGAAAGAGAAATCTAACTCGCCAGGCATGTTAATAATAAGTTAGTAACAGGCCCTGCATACATGTTATCTCATTTAACACTCCCATCACATGTACAAGGTCAGTGTTTTTCTCTCTGGTGGCTGGAGAGGTTAAATCATTCTAGTCAAGGTCATAAAGCTCAAAAGTACCTGAGCTGGAATTAAACCCAGCTAGCTCCATCCAAAGCTGGCAGACGCACTTTTCACTGCAGAACGTGGTCTCTCCTGCCAAGGGGTCCTGAGCAGTGTCAGTAGAGGCGATGGAGAAGGGTATCAGAGGTGGACCCTTCTGCCCACATGTGGACCCTCATGTGTCATTCTCACAGTGATGGTCACCAAAGCCAACATTGCCTGCATGAGGCTGCAACCCACACACTCAGCAATGGATCTTCCTGGGGTACTATGTGCAGGCACAGGGTCTTCTGTGTTCTGTCTACTTAATAATTGCTTCTTAGGGAGAAATGCATATTCTGCCCCCCTGAAGTTCTGTCAATCTACTTGGTAAGATAAGACCAACGCCAGCTCTCAACTGAATTACAAAGAAGCAGTTTGTCTTCAGTGCCTCAGCTTTCTCTGCTGTCTCGGCCCTTTGCCTTCTTTTGTCTCCTCTTCACTTCCACAGGCTGCAGGCTACACTCACTACTGTAATTGCTCCTAGAGCTAAAAGAAAAGACCACTGACTAATTCATACTAAGTGTACAGAACTACAGATGTTCATCCTTACAATAAAGTATATTTCTAATGATAAAAATTATCATTGCATGCTGGACTAGGAAATAAGATATATTTCTAGGGAAGAGATATTTCTAGCATCCCTAAAAACAAACCACAGAAGTAAATAATATTTTTCCACACTTCAGATTAAGCCAACCCAACACATACATATTCACACAGATATTCACACGTGCACAGACACACGCAGAGACGTGAACTTAAACACAGTAATGTCTCTACTCCAACTCAATCCAATTATTATATGCTGAGAGCCTACCATTATGGTGAGAGCCATGAGAGCAGGTCGCCAAGATAAGCAAGACACTAGGACCCTTAAGAAGCTTATAATCTGTCTGGGGACAGACATGCATCTAAAGACATAATCGAGGGAACATCATAGCACCAGTCCTTTGGTTCTGAGGAGATGCTAAAAGAGAGAGAGAGAGAGAGAGAGAGAGAGAGAGAGAGAGAGCAGCCCCATGTAAATGGGGTTAGGTTTGCAAACTCGCTCAAAAGAGTGGGGCCCCCCCCCTTCCTCCCCCACCACAAAATGGGGATTGAGGAAATAAAAATTGAAACCTTTGAACCTTACAGCAAAGCACCAAATCTGGTGCTTCCCAAGAGAAACTGACAGGGAAACACTGCAAAGCTGCTTTATTGAAATGCATAAACTGTTGGGATTATTTGAAGGCAAGTCTCAGATCTCCATATTTATTAAACCTAAATTAATGCCTGACACAAAAAAATGTGCAAGAGATCCGCTGAATGAATGAACGAGTTATAGAAATTAGGGAGGCATCAGATCCAGTTCCTTGGCGTCGAGCTGGGTGGCCTTATACAGGCCACTCAGCCCTCTGCATCTCTGCTGAGGGGACAGCAGTGCCAGCCCTCCCCACCTCTTAAGCCTCCTGGGAGCATCAGAGGAGCTCATGGACTCCAGAGCATTTTCAGAAGCATAAAGCATTCTGCAGGTTCAAGGGTTGTTATTACTCTTTTGCAGATGCCCATGACAGTCGCAGCCGTTCTTGTAGAGAAATTGAATTCATCCCTGATTAATCAGCCTGTTTACTGCAAGCTGATTGTAGCCTGACTTGCCCCTACTCTGGCTCTGGGGCTCCCTCCTCCACTGTTTGCTGCTCAGGCCCTCAACCTTCAGACACTAGAGCCAGAAACAGGGCCTGGAGGAGGCTCTCCTTCTCTGCAGCCTCTGCCTGCATGGGGTCCATCACCCCTACCCCTGTACCCACCTCCATTCTGGATACACCAGGCTGTACCCAGAATGCCTACACAAAGCTCCCCAGCTAAACAGCCCTTCTGGATGTCAGAGGACTGCTGTGACCCTCCTTCCTTGCCAGTCCTGCCCATTAGCATAGCTATTTATTTTCAGGGAAGTGGTGAGATATCTCTGCTCTACAATATGCACATTTTAGCCCAAGATAAAAGCTTCTAAACAGTGGCCAACAGCAGCACATATGTAAAAGCAGAGGTTGATCCAAGTTAAGGAGACTGAGATTGGAGTTCATCTTTCTAGTAATTTGATACCCCCCGCTTCCCTTTGGAAGCCAGCTGAGGCACTTGGCACTTGGCATGTTCAACTTCCTGCAGCGGAGCCCGGTTCTGTGTGTTCCTGTCTCATAGGCGTCTATCATCATCTTTAAAAGCGGTGTCGTCCTGGAGTGATTCGCCTTTCAAATACAAGCGCCACAGTTTAGGAACATCGTGGCCAGAGACGACAGAGAACACTGATGTAACAATGGCCTTCACCTCATGTTTCTCTGTGCCTCTCTTTGTAGAATTAAGCCTCTGAGCTAGCACAATTCTGATAAAGCAAAACAATATCCTGTTTTATTACAAATGTGTCAGACCCCTATGTGGAGTCCCTTTTTGCTCTCTTTTTATATGGTGGGGTCCTTATCCAATAAGCACTCAAGATGGGTTTACTGAGGGACAATTAAACACCAAATCAGCAGGAGTAATATAAGTCGGTGTCCTGACCTCCTGGTACATACACTAGAGCAAGCTAGGATCTCTTGAGCACTTGTTGTAACTACTTAAGAGTATTATGTTTATAATCTCATTTAAACCTCCTTAAAACCCTGTGAGATATTCCCCAATGTTGAAGAAACAATCTTAGAGAATTTAACTAATGTGCCCAAGTTAGTGGAAGGGCTGTGATTTGAATTCAGTTCTGAGCCCATATCCTGAGGTCAGCATCAATAAATGACCAACATGAAACAACCAGGAAATTCTGAAGGGCTAAATAGTGCTGGCCAGTGTTTTTCCCTTCATTTGTTCTCATTCATTCTTTTTTACAGTATCTACTGAGCATCTTCAGAGCGCCAGGTACATTCTAGAGAGAGGAATCAGTGCCCCTGCCCTTCAGTTATTCATAGTTCAGCCAATCTTTATGGGCTTAGTGACCTGGGCAGGTCTGTGGAAGGGAGCAGACTCCAGGGTAAGGCTTGGAAAAATACAAAGGTGTAAGGGATCACAGAGGAAGCCAAGTCCCAGAGCCTGGAACGTGGATGAAAGGTGACAGGAAAACTGAGGCTCCCAACATCAGGGTGGAGGAAGAGTCAGGGATTAGGCAGACTTTTCTGGAAAAGTCCTGAGCAGTGACTCCTGGAAAGGAGATGATTTAGACCCCAAGCCCTGCTCTTTCTCCCCAAAAAAACATGATTCAGTAAATGAAGATGCAGACTAAGAAGACACATCAATTTGCATCTCTGCCTCTAGCTGCGACCCAAGAAAACCCTTTGAAAATGTCACCATGATACTCCCATGGACCATTTATTATGCTGCCTCCCAGAGGAGATGCCATCTGTGGCAGACGTGAATATATGGAGTGTGATGGTGTTTTCCCCAGCCCCCTCCAGGCCTCTTCACCATGCAGTCAGCTGAACAGGAGTCAAGGGGATGAGCGGGACAAAGTGGTGTGACACACCACATAACCAGACAGCTCCCAGCTGCCTTGGGAACACATTCACTCACTCAAACCCCACCCAGTCCCTGCCATCCCAATCGTGATAAATGCACTCCACATCCAACTCAACCTCGACCCCTTGGCCCTGGGGTCATCCACTGGGTAGAATGGAAAGCCTGGACTCACCACGTTTTTCAGTCTGGAAGGGATATTAGCGACTGTCCAGCAAAATGCCTGAAGGGCAGCTGAGTAAAACATAGTAAAGTGGGAGGCAGAGGGGTGTGGGGACCTTTAGAGTTATGACCCAGCTCGTCATCAGCTGGTCTTGGACTCAGAGTCTCCTGGCACCCAATCCGTCTGGATTTCTCCATTTACCACAAAACACCTTCCCCTGACAACCTACCAAACGTCAATACTCCAGAATGCAAGAGATGCAACATGGCCGTCTAGAAGGGACGCAGAGGGTCAGGTTCTAGCTCAGCTCTGTCTCTTCCTGGCTATGGAGGCTTGGCCTAAACACATCTTCCCTGAGCCTGAGTTTCCTGATCTGTCAAATGCCAACCAAAACAGGACCTCCTTCACAGGGCTATCAGGAGGGCAAAAGAGATAATCCAAGTAAAGCCCTCAGAACAACGTCTGGCAGACAGGACAGGTCCATCTCACATGCCTCCAAATCTACTATTCTCCACACTTCAAATCTTCACCTGACATGAATTTCAACTCTTAGAATCTTATTCACTCTCCTGCTAGCAGGGACAACAAAAAGAAATCCAAGATTTGCCGAGCACCAAGTCTGAACAAGGACCAGTTCTAAGTGATGTTCATGAGTTATACAGTCCTCACAAAACGTGACAGAGTAGCTATTTACTGCTCCATTTTACTGACGAGGAAACTGAGGTTCAGTGAGAGTAACACATTCCCCAAGGTCCACATAGCCTGTCACTGGCGGATTGGGAAGTCACCATGTTCTTTGCCTCTGTTTTCTCTCTCTCAAAGTGCTGGGCCCAGAATGAGTCACCTCATTCCAGGTATGACAGAACCAGCGCCTGGTTCTATCACAGGCTCTATAGTTCCCATTCATGCAACTTGACACGTACTGAACTTGACACAATATCTTCTGAAATATGAGTGGTCAAACCTCCTCCTCCTGCCCTTGGGCAGTTGTTTCACTTTTTTAATGCAAGGTTAAAACCCAGCATATGACCCTACTAACCATAATTTTAAGTTAAATTAAGTTCATAAGTTCATTTTCCAAGTCTGAACTAATCCTTTTGGATCCGAACCTTTTTATCCAACATATCCATTTTCTCTCCCATCTTTCTTTGTCATTGATTAAAGGAAATGTTAACAATGCAGGATCAACAATAGAACCTCCTGGCCCTAGAAACCTGTCTCTGGCTTAAGAATGCTTCATTAAAAAGTACTCTGGAGACTGGATATAGTTCCTTGTGCTATACAGTAGGACCTTGTTGTTTATTCTAAATATAATAGTTTGCACCTGCTAACCCCAAACTCCCAGTCCATCCCTCTCCCTCCCCCTTGGCAACCACAAGTCTGTTCTCTATGTCTATGAGTCTGTTTCTGCTTTGTAGACAGGTTCAACTGGTCCATATTTTAGACTCCACATATAACCGTAATGTAAAGAATGTATATATGTGTATAACTGAGTCACTTAGCTGTACAGCAGAAATTAGCACAACATTGTAAATCAACTATACTTCAATTTAAAAAAATAAAATAAAAAAAAAAGTACTCTGAGCGTATCATTCCACGAATAACTGATCCAGCCCAAAGCCCTCTGCCTTGAGCCCAGGGTTACCCTGAGGAGCTTTCCAACGCCTTGCTGAGATCAGGACACACCATGCCTACTGCAAAGAAGGAAAGCGGTTAGCGGAAAAAGCCTTGCTCCTTTCTTAGCACGTGGTGATTCCTAGTGATTTCTATTTGCTTTCCAAGGTTACACAAACCATCTTTTTTTTTTTTTTTTTTTTTTTTTTTTTTTTGTGGCTGCATTGGGTTTTCGTTGCTGTGTGCGGGCTTTCTCTAGTTGCGGCCAGCGGGGCCTACTCTTTGTTGCAGTGCGTGGGCTTCTCATCACGGTGGCTTCTCTTCTTGTGGAGCACGGGCTCTAGGCGCGTGGGCTACAGTAGTTGCAGCATGTGGGCTCAGCAGTTGCGGCTCACAGGCTTAGTTGTTCTGCGGCATGTGGGATCTTCCCGGACCAGGGCTCAAATCTGTGTCTCCTGCATTGGCAGGCGGATTCTTAACCACTGCACCACCATCTTTTAAATACTCAATTTTAGAGTCTTGCCCAGGAGTTTAAACTAGCACATGAATTTCTAAACTACCTCATACAGACTATTTTGAAAATAGGAATAATTGCTTGTCTCCAACCTTCTGGAACACTCCCGCTCTGCAATGATTTCCTCAAACATCACCAGCAACACTACATTACACCAAAGTTTGACATCTAACCTGGGATGGGATCTCTCAAGATCGAGAGAGTTGAGCTCATTTAAAGCAGATGGAGTTCTATTCTAACCAGGTCACCAGGGCTTGGTGGTCCACTCTTAACAGTCCTGATATACCCCCAGCTTGTGATCTGCCAGGACTCACCTCCCATTGAGGCTGGACATCCGCTGTCACTTGCTAAGCTCAGACAAGCTGGAGCTAGGAAAGATCAACCAGATACTAGGATTTTCCAGGGCTTATACTGAGATGTTCTTTGAGACTACAGGCCTCAAGACAGCCCCACCACAAAAATCAGTCCTTGATTTCTGGTAGGACAGGTATAAAGGCTTCCTGCCTTTGGTAGGATTGATCACCATATGAAGGTCCTCATGTGCAGTGTAATATATCCCCAAATTCAAGCATCTTGGACCTGATTTGACCTAGTCTGACCCCTCATACTGCTCTAACCTGGTTCCCAAATCCCTTCCTGGCTTCAACGGTCCTCCTATCATCATCTCAGGCATACACAGGCTCCCTGAGTCCAGATCCACCATAAACAAAGTGAATTCTCAGCCTCACCTAGATTTTCTTAGCCCTGTAATAGAACTCAGTCCCCTCAAACTTTCACTGCTCAAGTCTTAGAACAGCACTACAAGTGCAAGGGCATGGCCAAAGCTGAGATCTAAGCAAGGTTTAAACTCTAGAGTTTGCTTCCTCTCTTGGAGGTAAAATGAAAACTAAAAGCTGCACCCTGACTTTTAAAGTCACCCAGAAGCCTTTGACTCAGAAATTCTATTCCTAAGAATTTTATCTTAAGGAAATAATTAAGGATGGTAAAAAGAGCCACGTGAACAAAATTTGTGAAACAAATGTCCAAAAATGGGGGACTAATTAAAAAAGAAAAAAGTGCCAGTACAACCACAAATGGAATGAGATAGACAGATGATAGATAAGGATAAATACATGATATATAAGGATATACATATACTCTAAGGATTATGATAACAGCATATTTAATTGCATGAAAAAAATGTTCATGATATACTGTGAAGGGAAATAATAGTTTACAGAACAATAGGTACGTAAGATCCAACTAGTTTTAAAAAGATACAGAAACAGGGGCTTCCCTGGTGGCGCAGTGGTTGAGAGTCCGCCTGCCGATGCAGGGGACGTGGGTTTGTGCCCCGGTCCGGGAAGATCCCACATGCCGCGGAGCGGCTGGGCCCGTGAGCCATGGCCGCTGGGCCTGCACATCCAGAGCCTGTGCTCTGCAATGGGAGAGGCCACAACAGTGAGAGGCAAAAAAAAAAAAAAAAAAGATATAGAGACAGATAGATGATGATTGGATAGACAGATGGAAAGGGGGGGAGAGAAGATACTGGAGGGATAGACAAAATGATATTAATGGTGGTTATTTCTGATAGTGGGTTTTCAAGCAATATATGTATGATTTTCTATGTTTTCCACATTTTCTGCAAAAACACAATGGACATTTATTTTGAAATCAATAAAAATTAATAAAAATCAATCAGTGTAGTTATGATACATCCTCTCACTTCAAGGATATAATCCATTCTCCATTCATTCATGTAGCAAGTAAGATCCAAACACCTACACGTGAAAGGCTCTGTGCCCCATGCTCCAAAGGATCAAAAGAATGAGACATGACCCTCGTCCTTGAATTATTTACATTTTCGATGGAGAGACAATAGTGAACACAAACACCTATGACAAAAGACACTATAAACAGCCGGTGCCACATGAATGTGTGGACGATGAGTACTGGAGCTCAGAGGGCCAGTGGGGAATTGAGCAGAACCCTTAAAATGGGTAGAATTTCAATAGGTGCAGATGGTGTGGGAGGGGGATGACCAACCCATCCTGGTTCACCCAGGACTTCACCAGCTTGAGCACTGAAAGTCCCGCATCCCAGGAAAAATGCCGAGCCCCAGGTGAACGGGACAACTGGTCACCCGCACTGGGGGGTGCTATCTGGAGGAGAAAGGGATCAGGCAAAGCTTGCTCAGCAGAGGGAAGGCAGTCCACCTAGAGGAAACGTGAACAGGAACCAAGCTGCGGATGGCTCCAAAGTCTAGCCAGAGGGGAGGAGTTTAACCAAGTGGCAACACAGAGCTACTGCAGATTCTAGAGGAAGGGCAATTTTGGAATAATAACCGGGCAGTAATCTACCTGGCAAACTAGAGGACAGAAGGGATCAAGGTGAGATCCCAGAGAGGTGCCCAAGGGAGAGTCCCTCTAGGGGGAAGTGTGTGGCAGGATGGCACTAATGCCATTTACATGCAAACATGCAAAATAGTTGAGGTAGGAGAAGCTCCGTATTGCCCCTAAAGTGCTGAAGTTCACATCAGATTCCACAACCCTTGATGCACACGTAGGCTGTCATCCTCACCCACCACCTCAGCATACTTGCCAAAAGCAAGAGTCCAGATGAGTAAGCATGGTTTTAATTCCCCGCAAGAACAGACTGTCTAACAAAGTAAAACACCTCCTGCCAGCAAGTGTCTTCAGAGTCATGAAGAAACACCAGGCACAAGTGCTCAGGGGAAGACCAGACTATGTGCTCCTCAGAGTGTCCCCAAGAGGGAGTTGCTCTCCTGAGCACAGGACAGTAACCCAATGCACGAGTTCCTGGAACTGGGGGCCACTGAACACTGAGGGAGGTAAATTTGCCTCTGCCAGCTTTAACTGCCAGGCTTGATTACTTTAAAGACCTCTCTGAGCAGAGAGCGCAGCTGGCTGATTACCTTTCTGACACAGTCTCACACACAAGACGGGGAAAGAGAGATCTTTTGTCAGACATGGCTTCCCCGGCCCTAAAACATGAAGATCCAGTGTCATTTGCTTCCCTCACCCCAGCACACATACAAACACACTCCTCCAATCTCAGTATGAGTATAATTCCCATGGTTCCTTGTTGCCAACAAGGTTACCTTCACGCAAAGACAGGGAGAGGAGCCAACTGATTTCAATCATCTTGAAATAGTAAAAACACCCTGTTTTATCTGTGTGTAGTGCGTTTACCTTTTCCCCTGCCCTTTACATCCAGTGTCCTCTATCCTCACAGCAATGCTGGAGGCAGGTATAAATGATCCCACTGTCCCCATTTAATGGAGAAGGGCACAGAGAAATGGAGAGGGAAGCGCTTTAGCCTAAGATCAGACAGGGATGCATAATAACGTCTTTCCCTGTGTTGCATCCACCATCATTCTCCACAACCTCCCCCCGTTGTGGAAAGGGCCTGAGTCAAGGAATAAGCAAGTAAAGGGATGTAGGCCCAGCCTCCAATTACTTACATTCAGTTACACTGACAAAATCTAAAGACCTAAATTAACCCAACCCACATGTGAGCACATATACACTAGACACTCAGGTACAAAGGGCACGCAAAACCAAGGAATACTTATAATGATGAAGAAATAAAAGAATAGGGATTTAGAGAAAGATACTCTTCTAGACCTGAGCTGTTAAGTACGGTAGCCATTAGCCATGTGTAATAACTGAGCACGAGAAATGTGTCTAGTCAGCACTGAGATGGGCTGCAGGTGTCAAAAACACACCACAGGGCTTCCCTGGTGGCGCAGCGGTTGGGAGTCCGCCTGCCGATGCAGGGGACACGGGTTCGTGCCCTGGTCTGGGGAGATCCCACATGCCGTGGAGCGGCTGGGCCCGTGAGCCGTGGCCGCTGAGCCTGCACCTCTGGAGCCTGTGCTCCGCAAGGGGAGGGGCCACAATAGTGAGAGGACTGCATACTGCAAAAAAAAAAAAAAAAGTTTAAAAAACACACCAGACTTCAAAGATTTAGTGTGGAAAAAACAATATAAAAAATCATTAATATTTTATATTGATTATATGTTGAAATGATAATATTTTGGATATATTGGGTAAAATTAATTACTAAAATTAATTTCACCTGTTTTTCTTTTTTTTCCTTTTTTAACCTGGCTATTAGAAAATTTTAAATTACACATGTGGCTCACATTATATTTCTACCGGACAGTGCTGTTGCAGACAGTTTTCTTCGTCATTTTATGGAACAAAACCGGAATTTCCTGCTTTTCCAATTCCTAAGAGCATGTAAACAGATGTCTCCCGATGGCATATTCCTGGCATTGTCCCCACTTTACTGGACCTCTCCCAGCTCCTCTGGCCTACTTTGTCCAACATGGTGACCTTCTCAGAAATCACCTGAGTTTCCTTTTGTCACGGTCTTTGCTGAAACTGCCACACGCAAGACCGCAAAGCAGGAGTCCATTCATAAAGTGTGCCTCCCTTGGTGTGCTCCGTATTTCTTTCCTAGAGTAGAAGTCATTGGGGCAGGGGCAGGGCACGGTCAGACGTGTCAGACTCTAATTATACCTCAGAGGCACGTCCCAAACTTCTTCCATGGTCACAAAATTCAGTGTCCCAGGGCTTTGTGAGTCTTAAATTTTATCAGACTGCCCGGCTCTGGCCTTTT
>NW_006798383.1:4839340-4844333 GCF_000442215.2 Lipotes vexillifer | reverse complement strand
CTGCTGAAATCACTTTCAGCTGATGGCGTGACTATCCCACAAGCACAATATGCAGGTGGTGTCCACAAGGGCCTCCTAATTGTCACTGTCCCTGGGTTTGGTATCTGATCATCAGATAGAAGATGCTCATAAGCAAAGGCAGCAACTGAAAGGCAGGAAGAGAAAGACACATGCTGGAGCTCCTTCACCAACACCCAGTGGAGGGGACCAGATCACAGACAGCAGGCAACAAGGCAGTGTCAGTGACAGACTGGAAAGGGAGAAAGATGCTCTGGGCAAGGGAAAGGGATAGGAGAATAGAGAGGAACCTGAGCGAGGTCGACACAGAACCTCTCTTTCCTTTTGTTCCACTGGGTGATGCCACTTTTAAGGCTAGAGCATACTTCCTTTTTGGTGGGGAAGGGGATTAGAATGATGATTCCTCTTCCAATAGCCGGATAACCCTTCAAGCACTTTCCCTCTTCCTGTAGTCACCAGAAATACAAGGCCAACTGACATCTAAAGCACTAAGGATGACCCTCTAAATAAAATGGCAAAGGTCCACCATGGAGGGGGGACCTAGGGAATCTGGTTCCACTGACCTGAGACTCAACCTCAGAGGACTCAGGTGAGATTAGGAAACCTCTCTGCCGCCCAAAATATTGCAGAGTCACCAAATATCAAAGGCCCGGGAGGAAGGAAGATGATTTCTTGTCTCCCAAAGGACTGCCCGGACATGGCTATGGTTTGCTCTTCCTGGTCCCCTGATCTTTTCTCTTGTTTCGGTTCAATTCTCATGGTTCAACATTCAAAAACCAATCAGTATAAGGGACTTCCCTGGTGGTGCAGTGGTTAAGAATCCACCTGCCAATGCAGGGAACACGGGTTTGTGCCCTGGTCCGGGAAGATCCCACATGCCGTGGAGCAACTAAGCCCGTGTGCCACAACTACTGAGCCTGTGCTCTAGAGCCTGTGAGCCACTACCACTGAAGCCCACAAGCCACAGCTACTGAAGCCCATGAGCCACAACTACTGAACGCAGGTGCTGCAACTACTGAAGCCCGTGTGCCTAGAGCCCAAGCTCTACAACAAGAAAAGCCACCGCAACGAGAAGCCTCCATGCTGCAACAAAGAGTAACCCTCACTCGCCGCAACTAGCGAAAGCCCGCACGCAGGAACAAAGACCCAACGCAGCCAAAAATAAAATAAATAAAATAAATTTTTTATAAAAGCAATCAATATAAGCCATTGCATGAATAGACTAAAGAAGAAAAATCACATGACCACATCAATCAATGCAGAAAAGGCAATCCACAAAATCCAGCACCCATTCATGATAAAAACTCTCAGCAAACTAGAAGCAAGAGGACTTTCCTCCATTTTATGAAAAAAAAAAATCTACCCCCAAAACCTACCGCTAACTTGAGGCACAAGCTAAAAAACAGAGAGAGAAGTATCCCAGGGAAAGGGACAAAGGGTGAAAGTGGATGTTTTTTCTCAGGTTTGGGGAAGCCTGCAGAGGCTGAGGAGGCTGAGGAGGCTGGGGCTCCTTCCTGGATACCAGCACGCTGCATGCAATTGACACGCTGCATGCAATTGACGCGCTGCATGCAATTGACGCATAGTGCTGGGAGGGAGCTAAGATGAGAAAAGGTGACATAACACTTCCCTGGACACCCGCCCATCACACATCCCACACCCTTCCTCTGTTTTTCTCTCCACA
Source organism: Lipotes vexillifer (assembly GCF_000442215.2). Lineage (NCBI taxonomy): Eukaryota > Metazoa > Chordata > Mammalia > Artiodactyla > Lipotidae > Lipotes > Lipotes vexillifer. The sequence goes on along the minus strand of NW_006798383.1, from coordinate 4,842,631 downwards.
GCACTTCCCCCTTTCTAACATGCTGTACAACGTGTTTACTTTCTAGTTGACTATCATCCACTAAAAAGTAAACGCCATAGGGCCAGGGTTTTCGCTGTTTTAATAACTGCTATATTGTCATCACACGGTGTTTGTTTATTTTCATGGAATGAATGAACCAGTTTGGGCCTTCAGGTATTTTAGGTTACTCAGGCACCAACACTGCGAAAGTATTGGGCAGGGAACAGCAGGGCAAAAGACACCCTTCAGCTGTGGGCATCTTCTCAGAGACAGGAATGCTTACTACTATGCCATAGAAGCTTTCTCCGCTTCCTGTACCCCTAGACCCACTCGCCAAGGTCTGGGATTGCTACCTGGCTCACCTGGGACAAAGAGGACATCACATCTCTCCTCAGCCTCTGTAGCCCTCCCCAAACCTGGAGCGGCTTACTGAGCCAAAAGAACCATATGTGACGATGGCCTAGAAAACTGCGCCGTGCGAATGTTTTCATTCAGCAGCAAAATCGTTTGATTCCACTCAAGCTTATCTTTGCAAGGGCAACCAAAGCCAGCTTGACAGAGGGCCGTTAAACAGACTAATTAGGAAGTCATTTGCAGAGGTGGTGCGGCAGAGTGGGGGAGAGTTAAGTGACTAGGACTGGATCCTGGCATAGTTACGTAGTACTTGCTGTGTGACGTCTAGCAGGACAAGTAACCTCTCTGAACCTCCACTTCCTCGTCTTTAATAGAGGGGCAAAATAATGGTATCTCACAAGGCTGTTATCTGGCTTTAAGGAGACAATGCATATGAAAAGTGCTTTGTGAAGCGGAAAGTACTTCCAAAATCTGTTTGTTTCTACTATTTATGATTGTTATTATTGGAAGAACCACAAGAGTAAGAATGAGGGGGAACTTAGCTATTGGAGATGCAGTACAGAGAGAACAAAAAGCTGACCATGAACGGCCATGTGGCTATTTGAACCACACGACAGGCCCATCACGAGAAGCATGGGAAAGCCGAAAATGATTCCCTTCACATTTCCTCTAAGCACAGAACTCACAGGGCAGCACCTGAGCTCAAACACCCCAGTCTCTGAACTGTCCAGTGTCCCAGAGCCAGATGTGGAGGCCCAGCCTTGACAGAGATTCTCTGAGCTCAGTAGCCCACGATGCTTCCAAAAACCCTTCCAGTGCAACTCCACACCATCCCCGGGGCTGGTCCTCACCTTGGATCCCCATTCCTGGAGAAACGCTGGGGTGAGCAGGAGATCCAGCTTGGTGCTGAGGAACTGCCCAAGGCTGACACTAGCCTGGGTCATGTCGCACCCTACAAAGTGAGCGTGGACCGAGATGGACGGCCATGTGAGGGGCAGCTTACCAGAGCCATTAAAAACACAGACTTCGGGCTTCCCTGGTGGCGCAGCGGTTGAGAGTCTGCCTGCCGATGCAGGGGACGCGGGTTTGTGTCCCGGTCCGGGAAGAGCCCATATGCCGCGGAGCGGCTGGGCCCGTGGGCCATGGCCGCTGAGCCTGCGCGTCCGGAGCCTGTGCTCCGCAACGGGAGAGGCCACAACGGTGAAAGGCCCACAAAAAAAAAAAAAAAAAAAAAAAACACAGACTTCAGGCGAGAAAGGCCCATGTTAAATTCTGGCCTCTGCACAGCTACCCAACTATGTCACTTTGAGTTACAGGCTTGACTCTCTGAGCCTCAGTTTCTCCTGTGAAGACGGTAAAAAGCACTTAGCTCTTCCCATGGTGCCTGGTCCATGGTAAGCTACACATGTTCACTCACAGACTGCCCAGGTTCAAAACCCAGACAGAATACTTAGTGGATATACGACACTGGGCAACTTAGCAATTTCTCTGTGCTTTTGTTTTCTCAATTATCAAATGTGGACGAAAGAACTTATTTTTTAGGCATGTTGTGAGGATTAAAGCAGTTAATCCTTGAAAAGTGCTTAGAACAGTGCCCAGCATATTGTAAGTGCCCAACAGTGATAGCTAAAATTTGTTTAATAAAAATAAATAATAATAATAGTAATTACTGCTGAAGGGGCTTGAAAATGCAGGCTAATCAGTTAACATATCATTCTCAAAGCAGTCCTGCCTCAGCCTGTACCTCTAGCACATAATAGGAAATTAATAAACATTTTCAGGGAATGATCCTGGAAACCTCCATCTAATCTCCCCACATTGTTGTGTTCCATCTACTCATAAATTCTGTTTCTTGGCCAACAGAGGCAGAAAGTATGAACCCATGTTACCGTCACCTTGTCCTTGTGCTTCACATGCTGCCTTTTTGTGGTGATGTCACTGACTGCTTCATAGACTTCTTATGAAAGGGAGACTCAGCTGTCATAGGCATTCTCCAAAGGAGCTAGTCTGGAGGAAGCTGCTATGAGCGCAAGAAAGGGCAGCCACAGCTGACCCAGTTTGGGTCAATTCATTGCTCTGACTGGGGTGGGTGATGTTACCTGGTCTGAAGATGAGCATAAACCTCATGGATCTGCTGTTTGCTCCAGCTCAATACTCTTCCTCTCTTCATTCAGGCTTTTCTCAGTTATCACCTCCCAAGAGACGCCCTCTGAAACATCTCCCTTAACATTCTGCATCCGCTATCCTGCTTTGCTTCTCTTCATAGAATTTTATGTGACATTTGCTCATTAGTTTATCATCTGCCTCCTTCCCAAGGGAAAGGCAGGGAGACTTGCCTATTTTGTCCTCTATTGAGCCTAGAACAGTGCCTGACACATACATAGGCGGTGCTCAAGAAATATTTGATCAGTGAATGAATGAAGCAAAGGTCCTCCCCTGGCAGAGGTGACCGCCAGCAGGCTGGGCAGATTGCAGAATTGACACCCTTCTGCCAAATGCTTTGTTTCAAGCCCAGGAGGATGGGCTGGGATGGGCTGGGCTGGGCTGTAGGGCAAAGGGAACCTGCAAACCCAGGTCCCAACCCAGTTCTTTCTGATGGATGGTAAGACTCTGACTGCCTTTCATCTGGAAAGCACACTCAGTTACATTCCATCATTCAGTTAGAAAGTTAAAGAGTTGCAACAAAATTAATTTGCTTTTATCACCAGGGAAATTAATACGTCTGCAAATAAATTCTACCCCTGCAGCCCAGTTTCAGGTGGTTGATACATCTGATGTGTTGGCAGCAGCAAGAACAAAGAGGAGAGTGCTGGGAAAGCTAGCTTCTAGCTGGAAGGGAAGATTCAGCAAAGGTAAAAAAATTTTTTAAAAACAAAAACAGGGCTTCCCTGGTGGCACAGTGGTTGAGAGTCCGCCTGCCGATGCGGGGGACGCGGG
>NW_006798383.1:4836308-4839118 GCF_000442215.2 Lipotes vexillifer | reverse complement strand
GGCGAACCCCCAAAAAAAAAAAAAAAAAAAAAAAAAAAGGAAGGAAGTGACTTAGGAAAGCGGCCAGGGAGACAAGACTGAGAGACTGGAGGTCTAGACAGAACTGCTCTCAAATCCAAAGCGAAAGTGAGGAGCCAGGCCAGACAAGATGGGACAGAGAAGGACAATGGGTGGGGTGAGCCCACTGCACTCTAATGAGCCTCCATCGTGGTGATGCGACGGGATGGGCAAGTCCTCTTGCCACTTTCCCTTTTGTAATATTACTGTTTCCCTAGCATCACTAGCAATTAAAGGGCCTCATGATTGCCTGACGGACAAGAGTAAAGAATGAGCTGGAAAAGGCATCCTGTTCCATCCGGGAGAAATATAATCCCAAGGAAAGAGAGACTAAAACACGGCTACTAAAGGAAACCCATCATGTCAGGGGCAAAATAACTGATGACGGAGTTTTAAAAAAAAATGGTCAGTCCAAAGCCAGCAAGTTTGGAGGGATTTACAGAAAAACAGAAGTCAGAATCAAGCCCCCTCTCTCCCTAGCCCAGAATCCAGGCATGCACGTTTGCTGGCTGTACGCACCGAACAAGTTATCGTAAGCAATTTAGCAACCAGTCAAGCAAAGATAAATGGACTTACTCTTCCTTTTTTACTAAATTCTTCAGCCTAACATCTTTCACTGCACAATGGTTCACATGGACAATAGGGAACCTCCCTTACTTTGCTACCTTGAGTCTCCTGAGAAGAAGGGGACCAGGGCCGTGGGCTGGTAAACTTCTATGTTTAAGTGCAAGGCTATGGTGGCACGCAATGCCATCAGGAAGACTGCACCAGGTGACACTGGCACAGTCCATATTCATTCACAGCTGCGGGCGGGTTTATCCAGGGCACCAATTATCTAATTGCTGCTAATGTTCTCTGTGTACTCAGCTGCAAATTTGCAAGATGGGGCCTGACTCACAAGAAGGGGATAATAATGGGAAATATATTTCCATTTGAAAATTCATGAATAAGCAGCAAGAGCCCTGTTTATTAAAATTTAGATGCAGATAAACAATGAGTATAAGTTCCAGGAAAAATTGCAGGGTTTCCACAGTTACAGAAAAACCAGCCCTTTTGTCAACACTCCATTGTTCTATTTATACCTTGGGAGATATTACACCGAGTTTCTATAAATACAATGGAAACTCATTCATCTCAACCCCTCTCACGTGGAAAGTCTCAACCTTCTCAGCAATAAAAGAACAGCCTCCTGAGTGTATCCCGCGTTAGGCCTCAAGACTGTCATAGGTGAATCCTTCCTAATATAAGGGATAAAGCAGAACAGGTTTGGATTGCGCTGGGCAGGGGGAGGGGAAGCAACAGGCATTCTGTTCTGGTCTCTGAAATAGACATGAAGCGGATACATCCTCACCAGCTCTCAGCCCTGGAGTGTTAAGAATCTCAATGATTAAAAGCAGAGGAAACAAACTGGCCACAGCATCTCGACCCCTGCTCGGGATGGGAGCTCACCAGTGACACTCATTTATACATTCTTTTTTAATGTGACTGTCCTCCTCTGTGACTATTAGGCCCCTCTCTGCTATTATACTACAAACCTTCATCGTGGCAATCTCGAAATCTACTTCTTTGATCCTCCCACCCCCAAAGTACCCAGCACTACACTTAGCACCACCCTGTGTTAATCAGAGTCTGGTTCACTGAAGGTCTTCTGAACCCAAACAGCCCAAAGAAATACCCCTATAGCAGAATGTAATTGTGCTGTCCCCACATACAATTAATATTTATAAGAATATCACATTTTTAAGTGTTTTACCGTGTGGCAGGCACTGTGTGAATTACTTTCCAAACAAAAATCTAATCATCCCGCCAGCTAAGTGAGGCAGTCCCATTACTCTTTTTTTAAACACTAAAACAGGAAGCAATAAGGTGCATGGCCTAGACACACAGCAAGTAAGTACCAGGGCCAGGACTTGAACCCAGAGCTATCTAAAACCAGGATATATGCTCTCAGCCACTACATCATGCAATTTTTCTTCTTAGATCCAACCTCACACTGCTCCTTCTTGTGGATAAGCCCCTGAGCGGCCTGTCCTTATCCCATGGCTCAGACAGATCTTCCTTCTATTAACTCATTACTTTCACCGCTGCGCACACACACACACAGCTTTAGTCTCTCTCTCCATAATTCCTCGTTTACATTAGCTGACCCTACATCCACAGCAATTTTCCATGTGCCCACACTAATCTGTCTCATGTTCAGGGAAAAATAATCATTTTGTATAAGAGATATATAGTAGATATATAGAGATACATATATACACATACGTATATATAAAAATAATGCATATACGTATGTATGTGTGTCAGCTTCTTGTCAGTGTCTCCACACAGGTAAGGTAAAATTATCTGTAGGGGAATGGGACTACCCCAGAAATGGGGCCCCGATGTACAGGCTACGCTCTTCACCAGCTGACATACCATATGCTGCAGTGGAACCAGAATCATTAAAGGGATTTACACGTACAGAATTTTAATACAAGTGGCATCCTTCAGTGGTCTATCTCTCTAGAAACTCTAGTCCCTGAACATTTCCCAAGTTTCAGAGTGAAAGTGGAAACTGAAGCAGGAAGTAATGGCAGAGAGGGTCTCCAGGGAGCGAAGGAAACACTTTCTACTTCACTCACGAGCAAGGCAGCAGCTGTGTCAGAAGGTAGGGCAGGGGTTTGGGGAGCCAGCTGGCAGGCTCATCCAGAAATCTGTGCTCTGTTCATTGGAGGGAGATTTGCCTTCATGGTCTTATTTTGCAGATGGTA
>NW_006798383.1:4823582-4836298 GCF_000442215.2 Lipotes vexillifer | reverse complement strand
GGAAAGTTCCAGCCTTTTGATTTGGGCCCAGCACCCGTACAGATAGAGGAGATGGCCAATTATGAGTTCAAATACCAGTGGTCCTGAAAAAGTCATATTCCCAAAAGTTCTCTCCTTCACTTACTGGATTATTCATGCATCCATTTAACAAATTATTCAACACCTGCTCGACTAGACACTGGACCAGCTCCAACAAGTATACGCTCCGTAAACAGAGTTCTGCTTAACCAACCTGCTGGATTAACTTACGTTCTCTCCATTGCTTCTGCTGCCCACCTCGTGCAACTCCTACCAATTGAGTCACATGTTATGCCACCCAAGCATTGCTTCTCCCACCAGCTGAGGTATGTGTTCGCAAGAGCTAACTGTGAGGCCAACTGGCCCGAGGCAGGGGAACGCAATCAGACTCACAGGTTGCATCAGACCGAAACTTTCCGGACCACCCAGTTCCAGAAACTGACCTGGAGACTCTCCGGACCACCCAGTTCCAGGAACTGACCTGGGGACGTTCCACCCGGCCCAGCCTTCCCGCTTTTCGAGGGGCAGGACTAACGGTCCCAAGACTGATGCAACCGGCACCAGATAATTGCCACGATACCCGAAGAGACCACCAAATAAGGAATACGCTGCGCCCTCCCGGATTCACCACACCCCTTTCCCTTCTTCCCCTATAAATTCTGCCCAAACCCTCGCCCGGGCGCGACTTCTCTGGCCCCTTTCTCTCGGACCCGTGAACCTCGCCCGGGAGCGGCCCCAAATACAGCTTGCTTAAGCTGTCCTCCGTTTCTTGGTGCCGTTCCTTACACTAACTGTGTTTTGTACTCAAACCTATGTATAATTGTCATACTTGCTATTGTATTATTTAACTAGTATGTAAAACAACAGAAAATAGTACAAAAAATCCATGTTTCCATAAATACTTACCTGAATGTTTTGCAAGGCTTGGTAACCATGAATCACTAAAAAAAAATACAGTTTAATTACGTGTGAGCAGGAAAAGAATAAAATACTAGGTGTGAGGAAGAATCTACAGTCTTTGAGTGGCCTTCCCAATGTCTTCTTACTTCATGAAAAACAAAAATCAGAAACTGGAAATTATAAATAATGTATTACAGGTATTATTTTAAAGAGAAAGATGATCTAGAGCTCTAATCAGCAGAATATGGAAAGAAATGACAGAGCCTACCTATATCAAAAAATGGGTCAATGAACATACATCTCTCAGTTTTCAGTTCAAATAATATATTCAGAATATGTATGTACATTATTTTTTGTGATTTCCCCCAAATGCCAGGCAAATTTTTCAGTTACCGGCAACTGGTCTCCATTGTAAGATACAAACAACCACAATCCAGTGAGTCATGGGCTGTTATAGACCCATGAGGAGTTGGGGAGGGAGAGGGGGAAGGCGGAGCATCTCAACCAGGCTTGTGGTGAGGAGGAAGGAAAGAGGAAAAGGAAAAAAACTTTCAGGGAGAAGGAACATATGTGTATAGTCTTGAAGAAGAAAGAGGTAGGAAGGCAAAGTAGGAACAAAGGGAAATTCCGAGCACACAGGGCAGCATCTATGAAGGCACGTGGTGCACTTGTGGGTCTCCAAATGAGTTGGTCTGGCTGGAACCCTGAACAAATGGCGGTGAAGGTGATTCCTTCCACGATGATTTGCACACTTGTTGTTTTCCAGGCACCATACTAGGATCTGCACTCGACATACTTACTGTCTTGCTGCTCTATGGAGAAGTGGGTCCATAACACTGTACAAAGCTTTTTCATACACACTCTCCAGAAAGCCGATCCTCAGAAGGTTGGAACTGGGTCCGCCTCTGCTTTGGTAATCCCACCACCATCTCCACCCTACCTCTAGCTTCCAACCCAATGCAGGGCACAAAGTTATTTCTCAGGAAGTATAACGAAAGTGAACTGGAACAGGTTATCAGATCTGATCGACAACAAATTCACTCGAGCGGAAAGGACCGGGAGTTGAAAATAACCATGTTATTTTCCTTCCTGTTGGTGCTATTTCTTTCTAAACTGAAATGCTTATCCAACCACCCAAATGCCACTGAAATAGGTGGTAGATTAGATGATCTGATATACCTCTACACCCTCCAACAAACTTCCTAGTAATCACAGTGGCTGCTATTTTGTCCAGCTGGTTGCTGACAACGTTTCAAAACGAATCCTCCTACACTCTTATTTTTACCCTCAACTAGCTGACTTTAATGGTGTAGGTTCAGAGCCCAGATGGAGTTGAAAATCTCTTTAATTTCTTTCAGAAGTGAGCTTTGGTAGGCAGTAGCTCCATCAGGCTACTCTTAAACAGTTTGTTTTCACTCTCTGTCTGTCCTGGCCCCCAACCCTTATTTAATCTAAGCTACTATTCCATTGGCTTTCTTGAGAGTTCAGCTTCTAAATAAAGAGACCAAAACTTCCCTTGGTCTTTGGGATGACCTTTGTTTTAAAAGGTAAGGAAAATCTAAACGCGTGGAACATCAATCAACGTGAAGTCTTCTCTCCTTTAACATTAATGAACTGGATCACTTGAAGGTAAGCTTGGTAAGCATTTCGTTTACCAGTACGTCCCCAATGCCGAGCAAACGATACGGCCAGAAGTAGGGGCTCAGTAAAGAGAAACTGGATGAATGGTAATCCTCACAACAGCCTGGCAGGGTGAGCAAGGTGGATGTTCTTCCAGCTGAGGATAGACTCATTAAGGTTAAGTAGTTTGCTTAGGGTCACCTGGGACTCCATCAACATTTGTCTAGTGCCATTTTACTGGACCATGTACCAGCATGAACCAGCATGTGGCAGCAAGAGAACAGGAAGACTTTGCTTCTGTAGAGCTAAGATCAGGCCCCCAAGTCCAGTCCAAGGTCCACTGCTCTTAAGATGGACACGCAGACAGTGGAAAAGTGGTGTTCATGGAAATACCACTTAAAACTGAATCCTGTAACAGAGCTCTGCAGGAAAAGGGAAGGCAGCATGATGGAGGCTGCAGAAACATTGTGAAAACACAGTGTGTTTCTGCTCTGCCCAGGCAGAGGAGTCCACGTAGACTCCAGAAGACTGTGTACACGAAGTATCTGCAAACAACTGTGCAGGGGCCAAACCTGACCTTTCACCTGTTTTTGTAAATAAAGTTTTACTGGAGCAAAGGCCCACCCATTCATGTAAATATTGTATATGGCGGCTTTCACACTACAACAGCAAAGTCAAGTAGTTCACCCTATAGCCTCCAAAACCAAAAATCTTTACTCTCTGCCTTTTTACAGAAAAAGTTTGCCAATTCCTGGTGTAGACTCATGAAGTGACAACATAAGAATCCACAGCAGCAGCAGAAATGAAATAAAGTACTACTGATGTTCAAAGAGCTGGAAGGATCTTTTTTATACCCAATACCAAAAAAACCCCACAAAACCAATTGATACCCTGATACTTAGAAGCCTCTTGTCAATAACATCTACTCTTCCCTGAACTTCTGAATCAGACACCTACTCCCCTTCATACCATGCTATATTTAGGATTAACAATCAGTGGAAAAGCTGTAGAAAACAAACTTTTTTTACTGTATTTTAAAAGAAAAGTGCACACTGAATGTAGTGCTACAATAAATGGGAACTCAGCAGGCCTTGTAAAATGGTCTAGATCTCATTAAATGATTTCTTGGCTATTACCCTTTGGGCTCACCAATGGATCTGAATGGACTCTCCAGTGAAAGTGGAATGTTTAAGACACTACTCTTTTGAAAGGAAATAGCATATTGGAATCAGAAAAGACAGAAGACAGTTGTTAGGAAAACTGATTTCAAATTAAGAGCGCCATTTTCTATCTTTAGGTTTTGACACTGATATTCCCTTGCAAATCTCTTAACCCTCGCTACGTCTTACTTTCTTACAAGTACCAAATGGAGAAAATCATATCCATCTCCTACCCCTTACCTGCCTCCTCCTAACCAGGGATTTGGAAGGATGTATAAGACAGCATCCTTTCATTCATTCACTGTGAGCTTTCTAAAAGACCTTTGCAGGTAAATCCTAAACACAGTTAATGTGTATGCTCTCCAAGCCCAGGTTGTTTTCAAGGGAGGTGGAACTCAGCAAATATGAACATGGCACAGTAGAACAAAAGCCAGGGATTCAAGGGCAAATGACCTATCAACTCGTCTCCCACCTTATTCACATATGGCAACGGAAGATGAAAACTCTCTGTGGATTAAATTCTGGTAAATTCTAAGAGAGGAACTGCAACATCTTCATCCTCCAAAGGCTAAGCAACTGTTGCTTTCTATCAGGATGAATAACTTTTTCTGGAAACTGGGATGGAAAGTCAAAGAGTTAAATCACTTTCTCCAGCCTTAAAGAGCTTGAGTTGTGGTTGGCTGTGAGATCCAATAGGTCCTTGTCTCTGATAGTCACATCCTTTGCTGCAGTCCAGGCTAAGACAAAGTCCCTGCTGTTACTCTAGGCATGGGGCTGATAGTGTGGAACAGAGAGCTCATAAGACCACAGGACCACAGAGTCCTACCTCAAGACAGCCAGCATTAGCTGGTATCACCTTGATCTGAACCTCTCCCCCTCTCTCCCTCTCTCCCCCATCTCTGTCTGTGTGTGTGTGTGTGTGTGTGTGTGTGTGTGTGTGTGTCTGGTCTGGGCAACACCCCTTCCTTTTGGAAACTGTTCCTTTCACTCTATTTTATTCTGATAAGGCTGTCCATCAGAAAGTCTGACTCCTCAAGCTGACTGATAACTTGGTCCAGAAGTGGGGTGGACACATGAACCCAGGAGGGGCAACTTTTTCATAAACAAAAGTAAGAAAGGGGAGGAGGACAAAGAGGGGAAGGAGAAAAGAGACTGACTCTCCTTTAGTCAATGCAAGTTCTAAGCTTCCATCTTTACCACCACATGGAGAGTGCCTCCTGGAAAACGAAGCTGATAATGAGGAAAGCAGACTTGGAAGTGGAGAGAGAAAAAGACAGACTCAATCACACTGAGCCTCTAGATCCAGCCACAACTGAAGGCCACATCTACGCAGGACGCCTTAGTTAAGGTTTAGTTACATTTTTTGTTTGGTTAAATGTTTTGGCTTAAACTAATTTGAGTTTACTTTCTGTCACTTGCACCCAAAGCTTCCTGACCAGTACAGCGAATGTCCATCTCAGGCCATCCCACTTACCTTCACAAAGTGATCAAGGGATAGAATGTAGATGGCTCAGGGCAAACCATCCCACCGTGAAATCACAGCTCAACATCTGCCCAACCACTAATGTGTCTGAAGCAGTGCTTTGACTTTGTTCTGTTCTGTGGCATGTTATGTTTGCAATTTTTCAACAGCCTCTTGAATGGGTATCTAATACACTTTTATTTAGAACTGGGTGAGAAAATAATTCATAAGTATCTCAGAATATATTACTTCTAGAGTAAAGCTCACTTTGCATCCAGAAGCAATTACCCTAATGAGTAACAGTAAATCATTCATTCTTTAAAATCATGTGTATTTTTTAAATCTATTAGCTCTTGTTATTTTCTGACAATCAAGAATTTCCTGATTATCTTTGTTATCTATTTTTCCTGATTATAACTTTTTAATACTTTGTACTCAAATTCTTAAAACCTTTAAACTGATGTGAAAGACTCCCATATTAAAGACCTCTTTCCTCCTCCTACCTGATATCCACAAGCACCCTGCCTTCCAGAAAAACTGGTCCACTTCATCCCAGACTATCACATTCCTGTTTCTTCGAATCTGAACAGGCAGTTCTCTTGACCCACTCACTCATCTTCCATTCACTCATCTAGAGATCTCAATACTAGCTTCTCTTCAAGGATCAGTCAGGTCCCATCTCATCTTTGAAACAGTACTAGACATCCTAGCTCAGTTAACTCTCTCCTCTCTGAGTTTGTACCTGTTTGCTATTTGATATATACTTGGTAGAATACTGATCCATATTCAAGATTGGTTCTACAGCCTTGAGGAGGCTCCTGAGTAAAATATTTCCCTATACACCACCATGATCTTCCTTCAGGAGTTCTGCACACATATCCAGTGGTGATAATGATGATGGTGATAACACAGTGATGATGACCAGGCAATCAGAGACTAAAGCTAAAGCCCAAAGTATTCAGTCTGTGAGAAGTTGGTGGTCCAGGCTTTTATCCTTTTATACCTATACCCTTGGGCCTTTTCTATGCAAAGGAGTCCCAGGAACCAGTGATTCAGGCACTCAAGAAGCAAATTGATTCTAAGGAGCAAGATGGATCATATCTGCTTACAATGACCCAACGTTTTCTCACTGAACCTCAAACACTTGGAGTTCATAGGGTCCTAGAATACCCTTCCTTTTCCCATTCCCTTCATCCAAGGGCTAACTAGCCTCTAGACCCTTCTGTTGTGAGAACACAGGGACCTATGCTGCTTCCTTGACCCCTCCATCCCACAGTGACCCAACCTTCTCCAAAATCATACTAAAGGGAAAGCTTTCATGGCTCATTATGGATAATCGATTACATGCTTCCCTGTGTTATTTCACTGTTTTCTCATCGCCTCAACTAGACTGCAGGTTCCCCAGGGCAGGGACAGTTCTTTGCACAGCTTGGTATCCTTCCCTTTGTCCAGTCCAGAGTCACACAGGGTAAGCATTCAATAGGCATTTGTTCGATGAGGAGTCTAATTAGATTCCCTTATAGTGAAATCACTCCTCTTTCTTCCTAAAAGGCTTGTATTTAATATGTGAGAGCTGATACACAGGTGTGTGTATGTGTACCTGTGCTAAACAGAATGACCAGCAATAGGTTGAACCATGGAAGTGACAGTGAAAGGCCTGTTGACAATCAAAACCAAAACAAAACCCTAAAAATTATCACCCAGGAACTTGCACAAACGGAATTTGTTTTGTGCTCAAAGTGATGTATGGAAGCACACATAGGCTGTGTGGACACAACTCTGAGATGTCCTGTGGGTTGTTATTTGTAGAAAGAGACTAAAAGGAAATTTCCTACAAAGCAGGAAACCTAGGTCTTAGATACCAGTCTGATCGCTGGTCCAGTATGACTTTGCATAAGCCAGGAAACTCTGACCCTCAGATTTTCATCTTTAAAATGGGGCAACTAATGCCTGCCCTGCTCCACAAGAGTGTTGTGCGAAGGAAAGGAGGAAGTGCCTTGAGAAAACAAAAGTGCTACATAATGGACTTGCATGGTCATGGGATGCTCCAATTAATGGTCCTCATGAAAACCTCCTCCCCCGAACTCGAGGTAACAGTGCACAAAACCCTTTAAAAGCTGCCCTCCATTAAAGCACAATGGAGGCAGGCAGCAGGCAGCATCGGGTGTATCGGGTTTTAATTGTGAGTGATGGAATTAAACTACATGCAGGATCATGAATATGCTGAATGGCATCATTTAACTAGACCCTTCACTTAGATGCACTAATGGGGCTATAGATCGACTACTATGTCACAGAGAGTGTCCTGGATGCATTTTAAAATTAACATAGAGGATACTTTTTGATGCTTATTTACATGTTGGCGGCTTAGCACCTGGCGATGCACCTGTTCTCTTTGAATAGCCCCCCCCCCCCTTGTCGTGTAAAGCCTGAAACACCTGTGAACATTTTAACTGGCTTGGGTAGCAGCCCTGTGATCATCTGCAAACATGCTCGGATCAAAGCCCATATCCTGAAACTACGAAGGAAGAAAACACGGCTTATCCTGGAATCAGCACATAGGCAAAGCCCACCACCAGGAAAAGTTCTCTGTGACATAAAAACAAATGGCCAACAAGACCTAGGCAATCTGGCCAAAACAAACTTTTACCAAGTAGGACATCAGTGCACCAGACTCTTTCCTTGTCCAAATCTATATATGATAGTCAAACTCTCCTGAGAAATCAGTGCTTGGTTGTGTGCTAAGGAGAGGGGTGCTCCTGTAATCTCTCATCAAGCTGCACCTAGCCTTCGATTTGATTCAACAACTGATGGCTCAGCCCCTATTGTGTGTTCAAACCCGTGTAAGTCTAGGGTCATGTGTTTAAATGGTATAACGGGTGTTTGAACAAGGGTATTCACTGAAGTTCTGTTTACTATATTTAAAATCTGGAAACATGGATATCCACTAATGGATATCTTCTTAAATAAACTTTAGTGCAGCCATTCAATGGAGTATTATGCACAAACAAAAAAGAATGAAATAGGACTTCCCTGGTGGCACAGTGGTTAAGAATCCCCCTGCCAATACAGGGGTCACAGGTTCAAGCCCTGATCCAGAAAGATCCCACATGCCACGGAGCAACTAAGCCTGGGAGCCACAACTACTGAGCCTACACGCCACAACTACTGAAGCCCGTGCGCCTAAAGCCTGTGCTCCGCAACAAGAGAAGCCACCACAATGAGAAGCCTGTGCACTGCAATGAAGAGTGGCCCCCGCTCACTGCAACTACAGAAAGCCCATGCACAGCAGCGAAGACCCAACGCAGCCAAAAATAAATAAATTTATTTTTAAAAAAAAAAGAAGAATGAAGTAGATTTGTATGTAAGGATCTGCAAAGATATTCAATTAGAAGTGAACAAAGGGGCTTCCCTGGTGGCGCAGTGGTTGAGAGTCTGCCTGCCGATGCAGGGGACACGGGTTCGTGCCCCGGTCCGGGAAGATCTCACATGCCGTGGAGCGGCCGGGCCCGTGAGCCATGGCCACTGAGCCTGCGCGTCCAGAGCCTGTGCTCCGCAACGGGAGAGGCCACAACAGCGAGAGGCCCGCGTACCGCAAAAAAAAAAAAAAAGGAAGTGAACAAAGGCAGTACACAGTAGAATGTACAATAGGATCTTATTCTATATATATATATATATATATATATACACACACACACATATATACATGCATGTTGACATATCACTATAACTCTGTATGCCTATGATCATACATGTATAGAAGAAAGCTGAGGGTGACATGTCCTAAATACATATCACTAGGTATAGTGATGGGTATTAACTACATTTATTGTGGTGATCATTTCACAATATATACAAATATCAAGTCATTATGTTGTACACCCGAAACTAATATACAGTTGACCTTTGAACAATAAGGGGGTTAAGCTGGGTTCAGTCAGTCCTCTCTGCCAATGGCTCCTCTTCATCCTCGGATTCAACCAATCACAGGCTGTGTAGTACTGTAGTACTGAATGGTATCTGCAGATAAGTGGACCTGGGGAAGTTCAAACCCTCATTGTTCAAGGGTCAGTGTAACGTTATATGTCAATTATATCTCAGTTTTTTTAAATGGTGTACTAGACCCTCTCCCCTTTAGTATCATAACCATTCCCACTGGTAACCATCACCTAAGCTCCCTAACGCTCCAGCAAATAAGAAACCACAAATACACTCTGAGGGACACACATGTGCGTGCACACACGCACACATGTGGACGACTGAAAGGGCAGGTGTGAATGATAATGCCTTCCCTCTTCCCTCTACTGGGTTTACAACACTTCTTTTCCTCATTAATTCCTCACTAAAAGATTGAATTTGTTCCTCTTCCTAAAAGTGAAAATATCTTTGGGAAGGTCCCGCAGAGAGCATATGATTTCTAGTAAAACTTTAAAAAGAACCACAATGATAAAATTCCATTAAACAAAGCTGATCTGAATGTCCCAGACCACTTCTTATAACGAAGTTTGACGTGACTCACCAGGAGGGCTTCCTTCATAGCTCCAAAGCATTCCTACTTTCACTGAACTTTATTGAGCTCTGATGATGACTGCATATTCAGTATTTTCCCAAAATACAGAAAAGTTCCTTGAAGTTTTATAGCTATGTATTTTATAAAATTTTAAAGCTAATAAAATAAAAGCTACATTTACAGAGGACCTACTGTTTTTCAAGCATTACACTAGGCACTTATATCAATGACCTCATTTACTTATCACAAGACAGAGGTGTCTTAGGTGCAGAACCTATAGGTCTCTGAAAACTGAGATTTGCATGCAGGAGGATTTTTGTGGGGGAGTAGGGGGGAGGCTCAAGGTAAACACTCATGGGGAAATGAAGGCTGTAGGACCAGGCAGAGGGAAATGAAGTCTCCCTCTCCATGAAAGCAGAGGGATGATGCAGCCACAACAGAGGCCTCAGCCCATCCACGGGAGCTCTGGAATTATCCGGCCTTACATCAAGATAGCCAGGCCATTACACCTTTGACATGGACACAGGCTGCCTCCAGGGAGTGGGCATGACCTTGAGCTAGGCAGCTCTCTTAGGCTGAGGGCCATTCCTAGGAAGGACTCAGCCGCCAACACTCCCAGCAGCTGCGGGGATGAAGGCTTATCCTGAAAGGGTACATCTTCACGATGCAGCACAGCACCTAATGCACGTGCGATGATAAAATCCATGTTCCAGAAATGAGGGCACAGCAACAGAGAAATTAAGTCACTAGCCAAAGGTAAGCTGAGAGGCAGGACTCCTTCCTCTGAAACTCCTTCCCTAATGCCACGCTGCCTCCTCAAACGGAGTACCTACCCACTTGGGGCATCCGCCTCAGAGAAGGGTAGTTTCTGGTCTACATCTCACCCTTCAAATTTGGACTTTTAGGCTGATAAGCATATCCATTTGCCCACCAAGAGGAAGGGGAGAAAAGAATTCTTGAATCTGATGGTAAAAGGAATCTATCAAGCAGAAGACATCTGTCACAAACACAGGAGAGGGGCTTTGAGAACAAACACACAGGTAACTAGGGCTCTGTTGCTTTGTAGTCACTTTGGCTATCTTATGCCTGGCACAGAAACTCTGCTCATCCTACTTATACTGCGGGTCTTACTGAAAGAGGTCTGGTTTCAAATGGATGCTTAAAAATCCATTTATTCTATTCCATTTCTACTCTCCAGGTCCTATAATAAACTATCAAAACTAGAAGCCATATATGATAAATTGGATCAGAGAGGAATGCACATTTTGGCACATGGAAGAAAAAAAGAGGGAAGAGAGAAGAAAGGTGACTAAAAGAATCTCCTCTGTGCATAAGGCATCAAATCTCAGATGAATTGATTCTTAAAGGCTCAGTTTCCCCTGTTGTTAAATGGAGAACAATGATACACAAGCCTCAGGGGGTCAGTGTGAAGATTCAACAAGACTGTGAACATTCCGTGCTTAGCGCTGGGAATATACAGCATGAGCACTTACTAAACGTCAGCTCTTGGTTATTACTGTCAGGTCTGTTACCATAATCATCAGCACTCTCCCAAAAGCCAACTGTAGCAGGGAAAGTCAGAATGAACCAAAGTGCAGTACATAAGTAAGGTTTTTCTGAACTTTCTGGGAAGTATGTTGGCTTAAAATGACTTTGCTTTCCTATCTTTAGAGATGCCTCCCCAAAATGGCAAGTCCTTCTCAAAATTTTCCACCCTCTCTTGCGTTTCACAGCTCATGGTATGGCCAGCTGAAATGACAGAAGCTCACCCTCACTGCCTGTGCGTAAACCTCACACACTTGGCGAGGGCGTAGTCACTTCCCACCTGTGCACTGGAGCTCAGCCGACCTGCCTTTGCTTCTTGGCTTCATGAGTTAAGGATAAGGCAGGAATGAATTGGTGTTTTCTCTTCTGATGGAAAAGGCAAGGGTCCTGGATCTGCCAGCCCCACAGAGACTGTCTTATGGTTGTTAAAACTATTTGTGGGGCTTCCCTGGTGGCGCAGTGGTTGAGAGTCCGCCTGCCGATGCAGGGGACACGGGTTCGTGCCCCGGTCCGGGAGGATCCCACATGCCACGGAGCGGCTGGGCCCGTGAGCCATGGCCGCTGAGCCTGCGCGTCCGGAGCCTGTGCTCCGCAGCGGGAGAGGCCACAGCAGTGAGAGGCCCGCATACCGCAAAAAAAAAAAAACTATTTGTGAATTCCCTAAGAATAGCAAGCCTTGAAGCCTAGGTGGCTTGGAGAGGGTTCACTGCATGAGGAATACCGCTGGGGTAGACCAGTGTTTCTAAGTGGGTGGTCCCCAGGTGATCTCCATCTAAATCACCCTGGTAGGTTGTTTACAATGCAGATTTCCAGGACCGAATCAGAATGAGAAGCTACATATTTAAACAAATTTCAAGATGATTCTGATTCACCTACAGTTTAAAGGCCCCTAGAATACAGTCATGCTTTTCTTTACAGCCTACATCACCAGACTTGATCATCATGATTGTTTTTAACTTCCCTAATCCCTGCCTCCTTATGTCCCAAATATTTACTCAGTGGTCAGCAAATCCTTATTTTACACTTGAAAATGTGTAGTTTATTAATGTCCCTGGGGTTTCCTGATCCATGGAGAGAGTTTCTATTTTCTCAGGTAAAGTGTAAGCTTGACAAGAACAAGAATGATGACTCATTCAACAAATATGGGGCATCTAAAAAACAAAAAAACGAAACAAAAAAAAATGGGGCATCCAAATATAGGTGCCCATCCCTCTATAGGTGCCATAAGGTATAAAAAAGTCCAGCCATGGGCCAACCTTTCAGGAGTTCATTGTGTATACACACAAAACTCCATCCATGGTGTGCCCTAAGGCCTCAGAGACACTTTGCATCAAAAGCTACCCTTGACCCCTGAAGCATCTGTGATCCAGACCTGGGGCTGAAGGCCAACGCCCAGGTTTCTTTTCTCTGCTGCTACGGACACAGACGCACCCCCCTGCCATTCATCTTTCCCTCTGTTCTTTCCCCCCAAGGCCTCCCATGTCCTCTACTCCCCCGCTCT